>NC_056447.1:32790862-32855862 GCF_018296145.1 Oncorhynchus tshawytscha | reverse complement strand
CTTAAAACTGCTTGTAAAGCAATTTCAAGACTTGAAAATGGTTATCAGCTGTAATCACTGTCAAAGGTGATGTATTGACTCAGTGTTGTGAATACTTATGTAAATTAGATATTTCTGTACTTCATTTTCAATACATTTGTGAACATTTCTAAAATCCTGTTTTCACTTCAATTCAGGCTGTAACATCCAAATGTGGAATAAGTCAAGGGGTATGAATACTTTCTGAAGGCACTGAATATCCTAATCCTATAGAGAAAGTAAGGGAATGAAGGGAGAACGGGAGAGAGAGAGACCCATATGTGTCTTTTTGTCCAGCAAAACTTTTTGTGGAAGGTACTACTCTGCTTTCTCTGGTCTTCTAGACCCTGCTGTAAAGATGTAGGGGTATTGGATTGGATTCAACTTGAATCACAACTGTCTTCATTGGCGCAACGAAATAGACGCCAAAATATTCTGGAAATTCGTCCGAACACTATTTTCCCACACTTTGGCTGTTTTTGTATCGTGTGCTATCGGTCAGAAGCATTCGATCGCAAGCATCATTTTGGATGAACTGTTTTCACGGCACGGTAGCCTAAAACATCAATATGACCATTTGATAAAGCGCCGCTGCCCTTAATAGTGGACCATCTCATTGACTAAGCAAGACCTTTATCCCGCTGATGGCTCATAAGGGGTTGATGGGTTTCTTATTATATTCATGATTGATTAGAATTAAGCTTTCAGAGTATCAGCTGGCCGTGACTAGGAGACCCGTGAGGCGGCGCACAATTGGCCCAGCATCGTTCAGGTTAGGGGAGGGTTTGGTCGGCCTGGATTTCCTTTTCCCATTGCGCTCTAGCGCCTCCTTGTGATGGGCCGGGTGCCTGCAAGCTGACTTCGGTCACCAGCTGGACAGTGTTTCCTCTGACACGTTGGTGCGGGTTAAGCGAGTAGTGTGTCAAGAAGCAGTGCGGCTTGGCTGGGTCATGTTTCGGAGTACACATGGCTCTCGACCTTCGCCTCTTCCAAGTCCGTAGGGGAGTTGCAGCGATGGGACAAGACTGTAATTACCAATGGGATAGCATGACATTTGGGAGAAAAAAGTGAACCAAGGGCTATATCTGTTCTTAGTTCTACATTTTTTGAAAGGGGCATGCTTATTTAAGATGGTGAGGAAATTACTTTTAAAGAACGTCCAGGCATCCTCGACTGACGGATGAGGTCAAAATCCTTCCAGGATACCCGGGTCAGGTCGATTAGAAAGGCCTGCTCACAGAAGTGTTTTAAGGAGCGTTTGACAGTGATAATGGGTGGTCGTTTGACCGCGGACCCATAGCGGATGCAGGCATTGGGACAGTGATTGAAAACACCAGAGGTGTATTTGGCAAATTGGTCAGGATTATATCTATGAGGATGCCCATGTTTACGGATTTAGGGTTGTACCTGGTGGGTTCCTTGATAATTTGTGTGAGATTGAGGGCATCTAGTTTAGATTGTAGGACTGCCGGGGTGTTAAGCATATCCCAGTTTAGGACACCTAACAGAACAAACTCTGAAGATAGGTGGGGGGCAATCTATTCACATATGGTGTTCAGGGCACAGCTGGGAGCTGAGGGGGGTCTATAACAGGCGGCAACAGTGAGCGACTTATTTCTGAAGAGATTCATTTTTAAAATTAGAAGCTCGAACTGGAAAGACCTGGAAAGTATGACAGAACTTTGCAGGCTATCTCTGCAGTAGATTGCAACTCCTCCCCATTTGGCAGTTCTATCTTGACGGAAAATGTTGTAGTTGGGGATGGAAATCTCACAATTTTTGGTGGCCTTCCTAAGCCAGGATTCAGACACGGCAAGGACATCAGGGTTGGCAGAGTGTGCTAAAGCAGTGAGTAAAACAAACTTAGGGAGGAGGCTTCTGATGTTAAATTGCTCCTCCAATGGATGGTAAGATTTAGTGTGCTGCCGACAAACAGCGGTGTAGAATTTCTAGCTTATCCTAAAAAACTCATCATAACATGCTGAAAATTAACCCTAAAAAACTCATCATAACATGCTGAAAATCCATCCTAAAAAACTCATCATAACATGCTGAAAATCCATCCCAAAAAACTCATCATAACATGCTGAAAATCAACCCTAAAAAACTCATCATAACATGCTGAAAATCAAGCCTAAAAAAATGATTGAATCTGCACAGTGCCTTGCTAAAGCCAAAATTGATGTTTGAGTAGGCTGTAGGGCTACTTTTAAAGGAAATATCATTTTATTATATTGATAATTAGATGCAATAGAGCAAATTGAAAGAAAATGTATTATTACAAGGTTGAAGTTCTCTTCCTATTTCTTATCTTAAATATGTGTATGTTTTTAATTCATTCATTTATTAGTAGGCTTATGGATATCATTTTCAAGTTATTCACCCAATCCTGTTTATTTATTCTGTCTAAAGGGAAGGCAACGAATGCAGTGCATGTGAAATCTCACTGTATTAGGCTAGACGGCTATAGGGCTGTTTTTAGATCAGGTTTAATCCAGTTTCCCGCCAAGCCACCAGCCAGCCATTCACTGACCAATGTGTTTACATGCTTAGTAGTGAGAGAGAGCGCACAGCAATTCCAAGAAGGTGCAGCGTTCGCGCTAAAATCGAACGCGTTGCGGCACTGCTTAGGAGAGAGAGGTGAGGAAGAGTGGGTTGGAGAGGAAGTGAGAAAGAGAGAGATGGAGATAGATGAAACGAGAATGTGGGGAAGAGAGGGAGTGAGATGGAGAAAGATGAAATGAGAAAGTGGGAGAGGGAGAAAGATTAGAAGAGAAAGTAAGGAGGAGTGAATGGGAGTGACAGAGTGAAAGAGATCACGCCCAATAAAGCATCCAGTCCTCTTCTTGTTTAATGCAGCTGTTTTATAGTCCTACATGCCCCCATAGTCCAACTATATAGAGAGACTCCTATTCTCCCATTCAGACCAGGCCTTTTAATCTCCTCCCTGTGCCAGAGCCCCTCTCTCTTTACTGCCCCTCTTTAATGAAGAGCTGTCCAATAAGGCCTTTTATTGTCTTAGCATATGTTGCTTTTATTAGAGGACAATAATTAGCTGGAGCCCATCACCTCACAAGTCCTATCCCAAGATAAAAAGGAGATAGTTTCACAGTTGCTGCCCAAGTCCTTCTCATTCTCATCGTTTTCCCCTTGAATGATTCTTCTCCTAACACCTGCCTCTCTTTTATCCTCTCCTCCTTCCTTTCTTTCTCTCCTCTTGTCATCCACTCCCTTGTCGACTCATCCTTTCATCCCCTCCTTCCCTACTCTTTTCTCTCCTGGCTCATCCTTACCTCCTTTTGTTCATCACACACACACGTTGCAGAAGTTGGAGTTGAGGCAGAGATGGTGGAGTGTGGCGAACAGAGAGGGTAGAGGTATGACACAGCAGTAGCAGGGGTTGGAGTTGAGACAGAGATGGTGGAGTGTGGCGAACAGAGAGGGTAGAGGTATGACACAGCAGTAGCAGGGGTTGGAGTTGAGGCAGAGATGGTGGAGTGTGGCGAACAGAGAGGGTAGAGGTATGACACAGCAGTAGCAGGGGTTGGAGTTGAGACAGAGATGGTGGAGTGTGGTGAACAGAGAGGGTAGAGGTATGACACAGCAGTAGCAGGGGTTGGAGTTGAGGCAGAGATGGTGGAGTGTGGCGAACAGAGAGGGTAGAGGTATGACACAGCAGTAGCAGGGGTTGGAGTTGAGGCAGAGATGGTGGAGTGTGGTGAACAGAGAGGGTAGAGGTATGACACAGCAGTAGCAGGGGTTGGAGTTGAGGCAGAGATGGTGGAGTGTGGTGAACAGAGAGGGTAGAGGTATGACACAGCAGTAGCAGGGGTTGTTGGAGTGGTGAGGGAGAGATGGTGGGGGTTGGAGTGTGGTGAAACAGAGAGGGTAGAGGTATGACACAGCAGTAGCAGGGGTTGGAGTTGAGGCAGAGATGGTGGAGTGTGGTGAACAGAGAGGGTAGAGGTATGACACAGCAGTAGCAGGGGTTGGAGTTGAGGCAGAGATGGTGGAGTGTGGCGAACAGAGAGGGTAGAGGTATGACACAGCAGTAGCAGGGGTTGAAAGTGTACAGTCTCTCCATTCTCAAATCAAAGTTTATTTGTCACGTGCGCTGAATACAACAGGTGAAATGCTTACTTACAGGCTCTAACCAACAGTGAAAACCCCCCCCCGCTATACGGCATTCTCTCTCCTAATGTTCTTCAGATGCAGAGATGTGATGTGGGGACAGGGGAGCCAGGGTTAGGTGTGTGGTCTCTCCATCCTGTCCCTAATGCCCCTCTGGGGAGCAGGCCGCCCAGTTCCCTATATTACCCAGAAGGCCTAGGGGCTAATGACGGCTTTTTAATAGAATGTAATACATACCGAGGAGCAGAGGCCAGTGCCTTAGAGGGCTCTCCCATTAGAATGGCAAGAACAGCATTATACTTGTGTGTGTGTGTGTGTGTGTGTGTGTGTGTGTGTGTGTGTGTGTGTGTGTGTGTGTGTGTGTGTGTGTGTGTGTGTGTGTGTGTGTGTGTGTGTGTGTGTGTGGAGGGGGGGCTGAGGTTACGGGGGTGACTGTGGAGTTATGAGGGTGAACGTTGTGTTGATTTTAGAGGTGTGCTGGTGTGTTTGTGGTGTTAATCCCTCCCCTTCCGGTTGATTGGTTATGCTGAATGGAGGGCCAGGCCGTTTATCTGAGTGGACCACGTTACCCAGGATTCCCCTCACATCTGGGCTGGGCACGCTTAGATGGGCTGTCGGCTCGCAGAGGCTAGCGCCGCTGAGGGCTAGTGTAAACATACACTCTCTCGCTCTCTTCTCTCTCTCTTGCTCTCACTCTCACTCGCTCTGTCGCTCTCTATTACACAAACATGGGCCAGAGACAAGGCAGCAGACGTGTTGTTACAATGATCATTTATTAAATGTGAAATATCTTTAGCACAGATTAAAAATCAGATACTTCCATCTATTGTGAACACCATGGGGTTGGAAATAAACATTCCTAAAGTATGAACAAAAGCACAAGGTCCTGTTGGAGTCCCATCTTCTCCATCATGGCATAGATAGACCTTCATGTGAGACTGTTAGTTCAGACAGACTGGGTCTACGGCTGAGGCAAAGCTTGTTTACTGCTCATACTATCTTCTGTCATCATATAAGCTTGTTGTATAGCCTAGTTCCAATTCTAGTTCCTTAAACAGAACTGTGTTAAATCACAATCAGTGTCCCCCTGTGTGTTTTGCCAGAGCCAGTCATGTCTGCTCTCGGCACAACAAGAGAGGACTATGCTGCCCTGTGACAGATGTGGACAGACTCTTAACCAGGCTTTAGTTGTTAACACACAGATTGCCTCTCTGCTTTGCCTTGACTCTTCACACACCAAGACAACTGAACAGAACCTTGACCAGAATGGTTTAACCACATTGAGAATGACAGAATGACAGTTAAAGGAACAGAAGTGAACCACCCACAAGAGTAAGAAAACTGTAGGACTTTACACGTTGTCCAGGATGTCATCGTCTGACATCTTGGTTCTTTTTTATTATTCTCTTTTTATTTGTCGTGTTCATAGGTGGTTTTCAGGACATGCCATATGAGGAGTTTGGGATTATAAAAGTACCTGAAAGAAGTGCTAGAGTGTCAGCATGCATAGCCGTTTGCTATTTACATGTTCCTTTGTACAGGACGGGCTGGGACACGAACAGACTGCTCCACAGTACTGGGTGTATTTACAGGTCAATGTCATAAATACACACGTCAGGGAAAAGGGTCACACATATTATCACAGAACGCTCGTATGACAGAATGACACAACCTTGATGAGGCAGAAACAAAACGTGTTTTTTCTCTTCCTGGTGCATTAGTCCTGTGCTAACAAATAGCACAATGCATCATATAGTATTGCTGTACTGTACAAGCACAGAGTGATTAGACATGGTTGGAGATCACGACAGTAACATGTTATACTATGAAAACAACACCGAACAACTCCGAGGTACAGTATATTTACCCTTTAATGATTCAACACCAATATCTCCCGTCTCTCTGACCTTGCTTTTTAATACATTGAAGAGTGTCTGTTCAACAGTTAAATATTGCAGAATACTTTCCAAACACATTGGAAATATTTTCATTATGTTGAAAATTGGAAGACATAAATGTGATCCAGGACTATTTTCCAGAGCAGTGATGGTTCAGGCCAGACATGGTCAGGTTATTGCTGCTGATCTAGGACCTGTTTATTGCAGCTCTTAAAGCATAGAGATTGCAGAGGTTGGGTTTGTGTGTTTAAGTGGTCTGGAAAAGATCTTGTTGGCTAGGACCCTGCTACTTCGGTTTGTCACATGTCTTGTATATTGCTGAAGTGAAAGAGTTGTATTTTTCCTGCTTCCCTTCCCCTTGTAGTTCTGGTCATTCATGTGATGTCATGTCTCGGGGACAGTTGCTCGGGCTCACACTCAATTAACCCTTTCCTCTCCACTCACCAGTTTGCGGTGGTCAGTTCTGTCTGATAGGAACATAACATACCAACCCCAAGAAAACCAGTCATTTCTCTCTGTCAACTCTGTAAAACTATGTATATCAGAATCAGGATTTACATTGACAAACACTAGTACACAAATAGAAAGAGCCACTGGTTGGTCGACACCTAGAATGTACAGGTATTATTTATAATGTACATGATTATACACATCTGTTGGGCTACTGTACATGTCAGGAGGGATTGTGTGTGGGTATGTGTGTGTGTGTGTGTGTGTGTGTGTGTGTGTGTGTGTGTGTGTGTGTGTGTGTGTGTATGCATGTCACCAGCCCAGCACATTCCCTTTCTTCTCTCTATGTCTCTCTAATAGATAGTGGTGGTGGGTGGTTCCACATGTTAATGTCTAGCATGCTAAACTCATCAGGCTTATCTCTTACACGGGTAAAAAGGTCATGTAGTGGGAGGGCCGAGCTGAACACCAAGAAGATAACACACACACACTCTCTCTCCCTCTCTCTTTCACCCTCGCTCTCCTTCTGCTGTGTACATATCTTGGTTGTCTCCCTCCGACAGAATTCCCTGCTGTGCTGTAGAGCTGCGTTCTCAGATCAGGTGTAAATCATTCCAATGTATTGGTGGTCCACCTTTCATCTAAAACAGAGATGACCCTGGAAGTAGAGTAAGATGAGCAGGCAGGTAAATATATTGCATCTTCCAATGAGTTTGTGTCTACGTTCTAAAGCAGATACCTGAGGGTGACTGGTTAGCTAAATGATCTGACACCCTGCTTTTGAAGTGTGTATATGTGGGTCTGGGTGTGTCTCTTTGACACTGAGTGACATGTGTGAGCCTTTGATATGCCAGTCCTATGAGGTGTGTAGAGTTATCAGTGTGCTGGCAGGGAGGGAGACAGCAGAGAGATGCAGTTGTTTCATCTGCGGTTTCAAACCGCCTCAATCTGCCTCTGCTACTACCAGCACTGAGAAGGAAGTTTGATGAGTCTGTCTGTCTGCTCAATGAGAGAGTCTACTATATGTCTGTGTATGTATGTATGCATGCACTTTATTCTGTGACTGTGTGACTGTGTGTGACTGTGTGACTGTGTGTGACTGTGTGTACATGTGTGTGACTGTGTGCATGTGTGTACGTGTGTGACTGTGTGTGACTGTGTGTACATGTGTGTACATTGTGTGACTGTGTGTAACTGTGTGTACATTGTGTGACTGTGTGTACATGTGTGTGACTGTGTACATTGTGTGACTGTGTGTACATTGTGTGACTATGTGTACATGTGTGAGACTGAGTATGACTGTGTGTACATTGTGTGTACATTGTGTGACGGTGTGTATTGCTAGATCTTAATGACAGCCAGTGTGTGTGTGCTGGAACAGTTCTGGTATATCTCTGTATGTGTGACTATGTGTGTTGCTAGATCTTAATGACAGCCAGTGTGTGTGTGCTGGAACAGTTCTGGTATATCTCCGTATGTGTGACTATGTGTGTTGCTAGATCTTAATGACAGCCAGTGTGTGTGTGCTGGAACAGTTCTGGTATATCTCTGTATGTGTGACTATGTGTGTTGCTAGATCTTAATGACAGCCAGTGTGTGTGTGCTGGAACAGTTCTGGTATATCTCTGTATGTGTGACTATGTGTGTTGCTAGATCTTAATGACAGCCAGTGTGTGTGTGCTGGAACAGTTCTGGTATATCTCCGTATGTGTGACTCTCTGTATTAGCCTCTGCCAGCTTGGGCTGCAGATGCTCAAATGAGCCTCAATGAGGCTGTGCCTTTGAAGTGTGTGTGTGTGTGTGTGTGTGTGTGTGTGTGTGTGTGTGTGTGTGTGTGTGTGTGTGTGTGTGTGTGTGTGTGTGTGTGTGTTGTGTGTGTGTGTTTGTTTGTGTACAGACCTTTGCTGCTCTGCCAGTGCACTGTACTAAACTGCTCTGCACTGCAGTCTCTCACCAGTCCTCCCCCCCAGTCTCATTTGTAGATAAAGAGCAGTTAGCCAGAGAGAAGTATTTCATGTGTCTATAGAAGTCATCTCCAGAACAGTATCCTGTCTTCTCATAACGTCACAGCAGTTTTTAGCCAGCAGCAGGGCTACATGAAAGATCCTCTGAGCGCCTGAATTCTGGCTGTAATACTCTCTGATGTCTGTTTCTTCCTCTCTCTGTTTCAAACGCTGTGGAATCGCACTCCCTCTCTCCCTCTCGCCGCTCCTAATTACCGACTGTGCCGGCTGGTGCTGCATTAGGGCGGCATGTCTCAGTACAGTGTGACTACAGACTCCTGTAAACTGGATTCGAGATGTTAAACTGATAAACACAGCTTCTGAGTAGTCATTTCCCACTCAATTAGAGGGTGTAGGGTAGAGAGTGTTACAGGCTGTCTGCTCTCTATGTTTCTGAGAAAGAGAAGAGAGAAAGGAGGGGGGTTTGCGAGCGTGTGAATGCCTGTACTGTATATGACGTGTGTGTACAAGAGCACTATTCTCATCATATCACTCTTTACCGGTGTATCTCACTCTTTACCGGTGTATCTCACTCTTTACCGGTGTATCTCACTCTTTACTGTGGCAAACAGCATGTACTCCAATGTTTACTGTTTAGGACCGTTGCTCTCTACTCTACTCTACAGTCTGACTTCCCTCATGAACCCCTAGATGATGTGAACATATACAGATGTGTAATCATGGCATAGATACTGTATGTTCCCTTATAGAGAGTTTACAGAACCCTCTGGCTCCCCACTCCCAATGAGAAGAGCTGCTCCCTCCTCCCCAGTCTAGAACACCGTGGGCCACATCCTCTGTCCAGAAAACAGCCCTCGCAGTGTGCAAACGTCCACAACACAACTACAAAATATTGCAGCTGTAGAAATATCAAGTGCAACATATTTTGGGTGTGTTTTACGTCAAATCTGGATGAACAGTCGCCACCTTCCTACAGTTATTGTGGTATTCTACAGAGATCGTGTTGTTTTGTGGACAGACAGTGTTGCCCCTGGTCTGTATTTACCACATTCACATAAGCATGCACTCTGTGGAGAGTCAGCAGTCCTGTATACACACAATATAGAAATATATATATGTACAGTATCAGTCAAAAGTTTGGATACACCTACTCATTCCAGGGTTTCTCTTTATTTTTTACTATTTTCTACATTGTAGAATAACAGTGGAGACATTAAAACTCTGAAATAACACATGTGGAATCATGTAGTAACCAAAAAAGTGTTAAACAAATCAAAATATATTTTATATTTGAGATTCTTCAAAGTAGCCACCCTTTGCCTTGATGACAGCTTTGCACACTCTTGGCATTCTCTCAACCGGCTTCATGAGGTAGTCACCTGGAATGCATTTAAATTAACAGGTGTGCCTTGTTAAAATGACATTTGTGGAGTTTTTTCCTTCTTAATGCGTTTGAGCCAATCAGTTGTGTTGTGACAAGGTACGGGTGATATACAGACAATAGCCTTATTTGGTAAAAGACCAAGTCCATATTTTGGCAAGAACAGCTCAAATAAGCAAAGAGAAACGACAGTCCATCATTACTTTAAGACATGAAGGTCAGTAAATCCAGAACATTTCAAGAACTTTGAAAGTTTCTTCAAGTGCAGTCGCAAAAACCATCAAGGGCTATGATGAAACTGGCTCGCATGAGGACCGCCACAGGAAAGGAAGACCCAGAGGTACCTCTGCTGCAGAGGATAAGTTCATTAGAGTTAACTGCACCTCAGATTGTAGCCCAAATAGATGCTTTGCAGAGTTCAGGTAACATACACATCTCAACATCAACTGTTCAGAGGAGACTGCGTGAATCAGACCTTCATGGTCGAATTGTTGCAAAGAAACCACTACTAAAGGACACCAATAATAAGAAGAGACTTGCTTGGGCCAAGAAACACGAGCAATGGACATCAGACCAGTGGAAATCTGTCCTTTGGTCTGATGAGGCCAAATTTGAGATTTTTGGTTCCAAGCACTGGGTATGTGAATGGATGATCTCCTCATGTGTGGTTCCCACCGTGAAGCATGGAGGAGGAGGTGTGATGGTGTGGGGGTGCTTTGCTAATGACACAGTCAGTGATTTATTTACAATTCAAGGCACACTTAACCAGCATGGCTACCACAGCATTCTGCAGTGATACACCATCCCATCTGGTTTGCCCTTAGTGGGACTAACATTTGTTGTTCAACAGGACAATGACCCAAAATACACCTCCAGGCTGTGTCAGGGCTATTTGACCAAGAAGAGTGATGGAGTGCTGCATCAGATGACCTGGCCTCCACAATCACCTGACCTCAACCCAATTGAGATGGTTTGGGATGAGTTGGACCGCAGAGTGAAGGAAAAGCAGCCAACAAGTGCTCAGCATATGTGGGAACTCCTTCAAGACTGTTGGAAAAGCATTCCTCATGAAGCTGGTTGAGAGAATGCCAAGAGTGTGCAAAGCTGTCATCAAGTAAAAGAGTGGCTACTTTGAAGAATCTAAAATATTTTAAACACTTTTTTGCTTACTACAAGATTCCATATGTGTTATTTAATAGTTTTGATGTCTTCACTATTATTATACCATGTAGAAAATAGTCAAAATAAAGAAAAACACTTGAATGAGTAGGTGTGTCCAAACCTTTGACTGGTACTGTATATACATATCTATCCAGATCCATAGTCCCTATGGTAACACTGCCCCATCATTATGGGCTGTGGCAGAGAGGGGTGTCTCTATGGAGTTTATCCTCTCTGTGTCTATCTTTCTGTCTCTCTCCGTTTGTATGGAGTTCCTTGTCTGTCTCATATGGATGCTCTGGAGGATCAGGAGAGATGAGGGTCACTGAGTACAGGTGTGTGTATTCCAGTGGAGGTGTCTTGGCAGGATCTGTAGGGTGGCTGGAGTTCCTGTGTATCTCTTGGCGGACAAGAGGGCCTCTGTCATTCTCTATGACTGTCCCCTCCTCCCACACAGATGATGTTGATCAGTGCTGCTCTGTCTCTGTCCTCCATGTTGACTGTTGTCCCTCTGTCTCTTTGTCTCCACAGCAACAGGGGGCAGCCACCACGGTGTACTGTGCGGTAGCTCCGGAGCTGGAGGGTCTAGGAGGGATGTACTTCAACAACTGTTTCCGCTGCCTGCCCTCCCCCCAGGCCGAGGACCAGGTCACTGCAGCCAGCCTGTGGGAGCTAAGCGAGCGCCTGGTCTCAGAGAGGCCTACGGGCCTACAGGCCCTCTGATTGACACGCCCACACTGACTGTCAACAGCCTATCAGGACTGGGGGAGAGAGGAAGGACTAGCCAATAAGGAATGGAGGGAGAAAGTGTGGATGAAAATGAAAATTTGTACATTGAGTGGACTGTAGAGAGCTTTCAAACCATTGAACTGAAACTTTCACTTCACTAAGGGGAGTAAAATACACGTACAAATACACCGGGGTTATTGTGTGCCTCTTTGTGGCAGGGAGAGTTCACCAGTTCCTTAGTCCAGCCAAAGTGGGTCTGTGTTTCTCACTCCAGTGTGTTTCCAGCTGCAACAGACACTGTGTGTATCTTCTCTCTGTATACAGTTTCCTCCTGTATATGTTACATGTCTGAGTATAGAGATATGGTGAGTATCATTGCGCTAGTATAGGGGGGTTGAAGGGGGATAGGAGAAATAAGGAGGTATAATTGAATGCCTATGTACATATTAGAGCTATGGTGTCATGGCTATATACAGATGGACTAGCTGTATTCCATATGAGGCCCTATTCAGTTCTACTGCCCATTATTTACAGGAACAGCATTGGGCCTATGTGCTAACGGGAACTCACGCGTCATCATTTCTCCCCTCTACAGTGTCTGTCTACAGTTAGACCTCCAACCTACATATTATAACTTATAATACTCTACAAAATGTAATGTACAATGTGGTACTGTATCTTTGTCACAATGTTCAGTCATAATTATGTATGTAGCTACTGGTGATAGAGAAAGAGAGAATCCAGGAGTTTTAGTAGTTGATCAAACAGGAACAGGAATTTTCCTTGGATGTTTAGTTTGGTTGTCATTTGTTTCGGGGGATAATCTCGTCATCAAAGTGTGCGGTGTTGGGTGACGGGTCCATCTGGACTTCTGTACAGGGTCTGTTGCTTGGTTTCTGGGTGGTTTGGACATGTGTGGACGTTGTGCTTTGTGGCCGTCTGGTGCCGCGGAATGATGTTAAGATATCAGCATTCCTCTGTCATGGTTTCTGTAAAGGAAAAGAAGAGGACACATTAAAGACGGTTTCTTACACTATGTGCCTGGACATTTCAATGCTCACACACACACAGTTGGTAGGATCCTATTCAGAGAAATCAAATGTAGCATAGGGTGTAAGAGTGTAGACTTTGGGAGAAAGGGGGCCAGAAATGGTCTACGAGACTCCTTTATGTGGTCAGTGAGCAGCAGAACACCCTTTGACCTGGAACTATTTTCAACTCAACCCCTCTACCAGGAAGTACTGGGCAGGGCCAGGGAGTAATCGACACATTGACCAACCAATCATATGGCTGACCTGCATTATTCTCATGCCTGGTTGGTCGGCTGAATCGATGCCTGAGAGAGTCCCTTTCACTGCTAAACAAACCCTGCCCGGCACAGTGTTCAACAGGATTCAACACTATTATACATACACTCATCTGTTCTGGTGTAATCTGTTTAGCCTACTGTACCCAGACTACAGCTGCCTTTTTCAGTGTTCTTACACACACGCACACACACACACACACACACACACACACACACACACTGAGGATTTGAGGACAGGGAGATTTAGAGAGATGTATAGAGGTGTCCAGAATGTCTAAGTCTCTAGGCTAGAGACGAAACAACACATTTAAACATCCCCTAAGCTTTACAAATCTTTTGTTTAGTCTAAAAAAAAATCAAATTATTTTTAGGCATGTTGGAGTTGACCTGAACTCTTCCTGCTACCCTGTGGCTGTGTGGGCATGTAACCGGCCTATACACACTCACTGACCTATAGGGAGAGAGGGATGGGTTACAGGGGGAGGAGGTGCACCCCGTTATAGGTCCAGAACCCCTTCTGTGGCCCTTAGGGACTGAATTGCTACAGCTGGGCCCCTTCCACTTGTCTTCCTCTGCTCCCGAACTGGTAAGTAGCAGCAAGCTGAGATACTTACACCCCTCTCCCTCTACACACACACACACACACACACACACAGTACTGACAGATTGATGCATGTCACTGAGCTCCTTCAAAGGCAAAATGAGTGAGACATCAACAGCACATAGTCCTCCTGCTTTAACCAGTCAATGACACACACACTCAGAGAGATCCCAGGCAGACAACAAGCAAACAGGAAACACATCATTAAGATGTCTTCTGGGTGTGAATTGCTGCTGTGGATCTGTGTGTGTGGGTGTGTGTGTGTGTGTGTGTGTGTGTGTGTGTGTGTGTTCTGACTAAAGGGGGATTCCTGCCTGGCTTTCAAAGAAAGTCTTATTGATCAGGTCCTATCGGAATCCTCAGATAGTTAATCAATACATTACACTTCCTCCCAATGCTCAGATAACAGGAGAGAGGAGAGGAGAACAGAAGAGAGGAGAGGAAAAGAGGAGATGTAAACAGAGGAGAGGAGAACAGGAGAGAGGAGAGGAAAAGAGAGGAGAGGAGAACAGAAGAGGAGAGGAAAAGAGATTAGAGGAAAAGAGAGGAGAACAGAAGAGGAGAGGAAAAGAGAGGAGAGGAGAACAGAAGAGAGGAGAACAGGAGAGAGGAGAGGAAAAGAGAGGAGAGGAGAACAGAAGAGGAGAGGAGAACAGAAGAGAGGAGAACAGAAGAGGAGAGGAGAACAGAAGAGAGGAGAACAGAAGAGAGGAGAACAGAAGAGAGGAGAACAGAAGAGAGGAGAAGAGAAGAGAACAGAAGAGTAGAGGAAAAGAGAGGAGAGGAGAACAGAAGAGAGGAGAACAGAAGAGAGGAGAACAGGAGAACAGAAGAGAGGAGAACAGAAGAGAGGAGAACAGAAGAGAGGAGAACAGAAGAGAGGAGAACAGAAGAGAGGAGAACAGGAGAGTAGAGGAAAAGAGAGGAGAGGAGAACAGAAGAGAGGAGAACAGAAGAGAGGAGAACAGAAGAGAGGAGAACAGAAGAGAGGAGAACAGAAGAGAGGAGAGGAAAAGAGGAGATGTAAACAGAGGAGAGGAGAACAGAAGAGGAGAGGAAAAGAGGAGATGTAAACAGAGGAGAGGAGAACAGAAGAGGAGAGGAGAACAGAAGAGAGGAGAACAGAAGAGGAGAGGAGAACAGAAGAGAGGAGAACAGAAGAGAGGAGAACAGGAGAGAGGAGAACAGGAGAGTAGAGGAAAAGAGAGGAGAGGAGAACAGAAGAGAGGAGAACAGGAGAGGAGAGGAGAACAGGAGAGAGGAGAACAGAAGAGGAGAGGAGAACAGAAGAGAGGAGAACAGGAGAGTAGAGGAAAAGAGAGGAGAGGAGAACAGAAGAGAGGAGAACAGGAGAGGAGAGGAAAATAGAGGAGAGGAGAACAGAAGAGAGGAGAACAGAAGAGGAGAGGAGAACAGAAGAGAGGAGAACAGAAGAGGAGAGGAGAACAGAAGAGAGGAGAACAGAAGAGGAGAGGAGAACAGAAGAGAGGAGAACAGAAGAGAGGAGAACAGGAGAGTAGAGGAAAAGAGAGGAGAGGAGAACAGAAGAGAGGAGAGGAGAACAGAAGAGAGGAGAACAGAAGAGAGGAGAACAGAAGAGAGGAGAACAGGAGAGTAGACGAAAGGAGAGGAGAGGAGAACAGAAGAGAGGAGAACAGGGGATAGCAGAACAGAGGAGAAGAGACACACTGAGCAAAAACTGGTTGAATCAACGTGGTTTCATGCCATTTCAACCCCCAAAAATCTATGTGATGATATTGAATCAAAGTGGAAAACTGATTGCCATTTTGTATTGTTTCACACAACTTTTAACCAAAATCCAGACATGGTGAGATTGATTTCACATCGAATTCAAATTAGTTGAAAACCCAACCAACTGTTAATCAAAACTAGACGTTGAACTGACATCTGTGTCCAGTGGGGAGCATTCTGATCTCAGAGGAGGAAGACCTAGATTTTTTTACCCACCACTAAGGCCCCTCAAAGTCTCTCCTCTCTCTACCTCTCTCTCTCCTCCCTCTCTGTCTCTCTACTATCTCTCTACCTCTCTCTCCTCCATCTCTGTCTCTCTACTATCTCTCTACCTCTCTCTCTCCTCCCTCTCTGTCTCTCTACTATCTCTCTACCTCTCTCTCTCCTCCCTCTCTGTCTCTCTACTCTCTCTACCTCTCTCCTCCCTCTCTGTCTCTCTACTATCTCTCTACCTCTCTCTCCTCCCTCTCTGTCTCTCTACTATCTCTCTACCTCTCTCTCTCCTCCCTCTCTGTCTCTCTACTATCTCTCTACCTCTCTCTCTCCTCCCTCTCTGTCTCTCTACTATCTCTCTACCTCTCTCTTCCTCCTTCTCCTCTCTCTCTACCTCTCTCCTCCCTCTCTCTCTCTCCTCTCTCTACCTCTCTCTCTCCTCCCTCTCCTCTCTCTCTACCTCTCTCTCTCCTCCCTCTCCTCTCTCTCTACCTCTCTCTCTCCTCCCTCTCCTCTCTCTCTACCTATTTCTCTCATCCCTCTCTGTCTATTTCCTTTCTCTACCACTCCCTCTTCTCTCTACCTCTCCCTCTCCTCTCTCTACCTCTCCTCTCCTCTCCTCTCCTCTCCTCTCCTCTCCTCTCCTCTCCTCTCCTCTCCTCTCCTCTCCTCTCCTCTCCTCTCCTCTCTACCTCTCTTCTCTCTCTACCTCTCCTCTCCTCTCCTCTCCTCTCCTCTCCTCTCCTCTCCTCTCCTCTCCTCTCCTCTCCTCTCCTCTCCTCTCCTCTCCTCTCATCTCCTCTCCTCTCTACCTCTCCTCTCCTCTCCTCTCATTTCCTCTCCTCTCCTCTCTACCTCTCCTCTCCTCTCCTCTCCTCTCTCCTCTCCTCTCCTCTCCTCTCCTCTCCTCTCCCTCTCCTCTCCTCTCCTCTCCTCTCCTCTCCTCTCCTCTCCTCTCCTCTCCTCTCCTCTCCTCTCCTCTCCCTCTCCCTCTCCTCTCTACCTCTCCTCTCTCCTCTCTTCTCTCTCTTCTCTCTCTACCTCTCCTCCTCTCTACCTCTCCTCTCCTCTCTACCTCTCTTCTCTCTCTACCTCTCCCTCTCCTCTCCTCTCCTCTCTACCTCTCCTCTCTACCTCTCTTCTCTCTCTACCTCTCCCTCCATCCCTAAATATACAGTTGAAGTCGGAAGTTTACATAAACTTAGGTTGGAGTCATTAAAACTAGTTTTTCAACCACTACACAAATGTCTTGTTAACAAACTTTAGTTTTGGGAAGTCGGTTAGGACATCTACTTTGTGCATGACACAAGTAATTTTTCCAACAATTGTTTACAGTTTATTTAAATTATAATTCACTGTATCACAATTCCAGTGGGTCAGAAGTCAACATACACTAAGTTGACTGTGCCTTTAAACAGCTTTGAAAATTCCAGAAAATGATGTCGTGGCTTTAGAAGCTTCTGATAGGCTAATTGACATCATTTGAGTCAATTGGAGGTGTACGTGTGGATGTATTTCAAGGCCTACCTTCAAACTTAGTGCCTCTTTGCTTGACATCATGGGAAAATCAAAAGAAAGCAGCCAAGACCTCAGAAAATAAATTGTAGACCTCCACAAGTCTGGTTCATCCTTGTGAGCAATTTCCAAATGCCTGAATGTACCACGTTCATCTGTACAAACAATAGTACACAAGTATAAACACCATGGGACTATGCAGCTGTCATACCACTCAGGAAGGAGACGCGTTCTGGACATGGGGACAAAGATCGTACTTTTTGGAGAAATGTCCTCTAGTCTGATGAAACAAAAATAGAACTGTTTGGCCATAATGACCATTGCTATGTTTGGAGGGAAAAGGGGGAGGCTTCCAAGTCGAAGAACACCATCCCAACCATGAAGCACGGGGCTGGCAGCATCATGTTGTGTGAGTGCTTTGCTGCAGGAGGGACTGGTGCACTTCACAAAATATATGGCATCATGATGTAGGAAAATGATGTGGATATATTGAAGCAACATCTCAAGACATCAGTCAGGAAGATAAAGCTTGGTCGCAAATGGGTCTTTCAAATGGACTATGACCCCAAGCATACTTCCAAAATTGTGGCAAAATGGCTTAAGGACAACAAAGTCAAGGTATTGGAGTGGCCATCACAAAGCCCTGACCTCAATCCCATAGAACATTTGTGGGCAGAACTGAAAAAGCGTGTGCGAGCAAGGAGGCCTACAAACCTGACTCAGTTGCACCAGCTCTGTCAGGAGGAATGGGACAAAATTCACCCAACTTATTGTGGGAAGCTTGTTTTTCCTAGTCACCGTGCTTCTACACCTGCATTGCTTGCTGTTTGGGGTTTTAGGCTGGGTTTCTGTACAGCACTTTGAGATATCAGCTGATGTATGAAGGGCTATATAAATACATTTGATTTGATTTGAAGCTTGTGGGAGGCTACCTGAAACGTTTGACCCAAGTTAAACAATGTAAAGGCAATGCTACTAAATACTAATTGAGTCTGTAAACTTCTGACCCACTGGGAATGTAATGAATAAACTTCTGACTTCAACTGTATGTCTCTTTGTGGTGATCCTGATTTGTAATTGAAACATGTTTATATGTGAATTTATCAAATATTTTTTGCCATAAGATTCATTTCCCTTCTCAGTGTATAATTATGTATAATTATGTATAATTATAGGTGGATTGATTTGAGGATGTTTGTGTTGCTGATATTGGTAGTCTTGATAGTTGGAATGCTGCCGTTTGGAGTGGATATATTTAATTATCACAATCAATGCTAAAGTCCTCCATGGACTAGACTAACTCAATACATATCTACTGAGGAAATATACTGTACCTTCTGACTACACCAGGCTATAAACTCTCACACACACACACACACACTCGTTCTCTCTCTTTCTCTTTAGGATGTGATTTAAACGACTAATCAATATTCATTAAGTGCTGTTGTAATGAATTCAATGAAGTTGTTGCCAACTAAATACAGAGGCTGTGGCTGAGATATTCCAGAAAATATGAGTTGGTGTTAAAGTGCTCATTCATTTCACTCATGTAGTGTTTAAAATAAGATAGGATGTCATTTACAATCTTAATTCAAATATCAATATGATTCTATGTTGAATTGTGAAGGTGGTTAAACAGTGTTATTCATGCTAACAGACTGGTATCTGTTTGTCTGTATTCCTCCTGCCATCTGCACCTTTACAGTCTGTTGATGTGTACAGAGAGCTACCTCAGTCACTATAGTGTTAGCTGTGTGTGTTGTGTGTGTGTGTGTGTGTGTGTGTGTGTGTGTGTGTGTGTGTGTGTGTGTGTGTGTGTGTGTGTGTGTGTGTGTGTGTGTGTGTGTGTGTGTGCGCGTGCATTGGGGTGGGTTGTGGCCCAAAACCGTCTGCCTGTGTGCATGCGCTTGTGGCTGTGTTTGTGTGTGTGGTGTATTTATGTGTGTGTGTGTGTGGCCGTTGGCGTTGGTGTTCACTGCAGTGGGACTGTCCCCTGTAGCTGTGTCGGCTGCTTCTCTATCTGACATATAAATACCTGTGGTGGAACAGCACATCATCACCTTAACCAGGCTCAGACCAAACACTTACACAGACTGTCTGCCAATTCATTGTTGACTCAATGATCAGCTTCACCATGTAATACCTTTGAAATCTATTTTTTTTTGCCCTATGCAAAATACCTTTGAAACCTTTGCCCCATGCAAAAGAAAGAGAGGAAAGAGTGTGTGTGTGTGTTTGTGTGTGTATGTGTGTGTGTTTGTGTGTGAGCGTGCGCACATATGTGTGAGATTGAGGTTGGTGAGAATATTCTAGAGGAGCCCATATGTTTAGTCCCAGGGTGTTCTGGCACTCCTTGTACAGGCTGCGTCTAACACTGGCAGTGTATGTATTTGAGGCTGGAGATTCTATAGAAATGAACATGTAAACATTCAATATACTGAGACCAAAAAACCCATACATAAAAATAATTCTGAGATGCAAATGCTTGGCCTGTAGTTAACGTTCCCTTGGATAACACATAAACTCAGAAAAAAAGAAACGTCCCTTTTTCCGGACCCTGTCTTTCAAAGATCATTCGTAAATATCCAAATAACTTCACAGATTTTCATTGTAAAGGGTTTAAACACTGTTTCCCATGCTTGTTCAATGAACCATAAACAAATAATGAACATGCACCTGTGGAACGGTCGTTAAGACACTAACAGCTTACAGACGGTAGGCAATTAAGGTCACAGTTATGAAAACTTAGAACACTAAAGAGGCCTTTCTACTGACTTTGAAAAACACCAAAAGAAAGATGCCCAGGATCCCTGCTCATCTGCGTGAACGTGCCATAGGCATGCTGCAAGGAGGCATCAGGTCTGCAGATGTGGCCAGGGCAATAAATTGCAATGTCCATACTGTGAGATGCCTAAGACAGCGCTACAGGGAGACAGGACGGGCAGCTGATCGTCCTCGCAGTGGCAGACCACATGTAACAACACCTGCACAGGACCGGTACATACGAACATCACACCTGCGGGACAGGTACAGGATGGCAACAACAACTGCCCGAGTTATACCAGGAAAGCACAATCCCTCCATCAGTGCTCAGACTGTCCGCAATAGGCTGAGAGGCAGAACTGAGGGCTTGTAGGCCTGTTGTAAGGCAGGTCCTCACCAGACTTCACCGGCAACAACGTTGCCTATAGGCACAAACCCACCGTCGCTGGACCAGATAGGACTGGCAAAAAGTGCTCTTCACTGACGAGTCGCGGTTTTGTCTCACCAGGGGTGATGGTCGGATTCGCGTTTATCGTCGAAGGAATGAGTGTTACACCAAGGCCCGTACTCTGGAGCGGGATCGATTTGGAGGTGGAGGGTCCGTCATGGTCTGGGGCGGTGTGTCACAGCATCATCGGAATGAGCTTGTTGTCATTGCAACAACGCTGTGCGTTACAGGGAAGCCATCCTCCTCCCTCATGTGGTACCCTTCCCGCAGGCTCATCCTGACATGACCCTCCAGCATGACAATGCCACCAGCCATACTGTTCATTCTGTACCTGATTTACTGCAAGACAGGAATGTCATTGTTCTGCCATGGCCAGCGAAGAGCCCGGATCTCAATCCCATTGAGCACGTCTGGGACCTGTTGGATCCGAGGGTGAGGGCTTTGGCCATTCCCCCAGAGATTTTGACCCCCCTTTGTTCAGGGACACATTATTCCATTTCTGTTAGTCACATTTCTGTGGAACTTGTTCAGTTTATGTCTCAGTTGTTGAATCTTGTTATGTTCTTACAAATATTTACACATGATAAGTTTGCTGAAAATAAACGCAGTTGACTGAGAGGACGTTTCTTTTTTGTTGCTGAGTTTCAAATAAAAACTCATCAGAGAACACTTCCTTACTCAAGCTCCGAGAGAACCAACATTACTTCTCCCTAGATATATTATTTCTCCCTAGATATATTATTTCTCCCTAGATACATTATTTCTCCCTAGCTACATTATTTCTCCCTAGCTACATTATTTCCCCCTAGCTATATTATTTCTCCCTAGCTACATTATTTCCACCTAGCTACGTTATTTCCACCTCGCTATATTATTTCTCCCTAGCTACATTATTTCTCCCTAGCTACATTATTTCCACCTAGCTACCTTATTTCTCCCCAGCTACATTATTTCTCCCTAGCTACATTATTTCCACCTAGCTACCTTATTTCTCCCCAGCTACATTATTTCCACCTAGCTACATTATTTCTCCCTAGCTACATTATTTCCCACTAGCTACATTATTTCCCACTAGCTACATTATTTCCACCTAGCTACATTATTTCTCCCTAGCTACATTATTTCTCCCTAGCTACATTATTTCTCCCTAGCTACATTATTTCTCCCTAGCTACATTATTTCTCCCTAGCTACATTATTTCCCCCTAGCTATATTATTTCTCCCTAGCTACATTATTTCCACCTAGCTACGTTATTTCCACCTCGCTATATTATTTCTCCCTAGCTACATTATTTCTCCCTAGCTACATTATTTCCCCCTAGCTACATTATTTCTCCCTAGCTACATTATTTCTCCCTAGCTACATTATTTCTCCCTAGCTACATTATTTCTCCCAAGCTATATTATTTCTCCCTAGCTACATTATTTCCCCCTAGCTATATTATTTCTCCCTAGCTACATTATTTCCACCTAGCTACGTTATTTCCACCTCGCTATATTATTTCCACCTAGCTATATTATTTCCATCTAGCTATATTATTTCCATCTAGCTACGTTATTTCCACCTCGCTATATTATTTCCATCTAGCTACATTATTTCCCCCTAGCTATATTATTTCTCCCTAGCTACATTATTTCCACCTAGCTACGTTATTTCCACCTCGCTATATTATTTCTCCCTAGCTACATTATTTCCCCCTAGCTACATTATTTCCACCTAGCTACATTATTTCCCCCTAGCTACATTATTTCTCCCTACCTACCTTATTTCCATCTAGCTACATTATTTCCACCTAGCTACCTTATTTCCATCTAGCTACATTGTTTCCACCTAGCTATATTATTTCCACCTAGCTATATTATTTCCCCCTAGCTACATTATTTCCACCTAGCTATATTATTTCCCCCTAGCTACATTATTTCCACCTAGCTATATTATTTCCACCTAGCTATATTATTTCCACCTAGCTACATTATTTCCACCTAGCTACATTATTTCCACCTAGCTACCTTATTTCCACCTAGCTACATTATTCCCACCTAGCTACATTATTTCCACCTAGCTACATTATTTCCACCTTGCTACATTATTTCCACCTAGCTACATTATTTCCACCTAGCTACATTATTTCCACCTAGCTACATTATTCCCACCTAGCTACATTATTTCCACCTTGCTACATTATTTCCACCTTGCTACATTATTTCCACCTAGCTACATTATTCCCACCTAGCTACATTATTTCCACCTAGCTACATTATTTCCACCTAGCTACATTATTTCCACCTAGCTACATTATTTCCACCTAGCTACATTATTTCCACCTAGCTACATTATTTCCCACCTAGCTACATTATTTCCACCTTGCTACATTATTTCCACCTAGCTACATTATTTCCCACCTAGCTACATTATTTCCACCTAGCTACATTATTTCCACCTAGCTACCACCTAGCTACCTTATTTCCATTATTTCCACCTAGCTACATTATTCCCACCTAGCTACATTATTTCCACCTTGCTACATTATTTCCACCTAGCTACATTATTTCCACCTAGCTACCTTATTTCCACCTAGCTACATTATTCCCACCTAGCTACATTATTTCCACCTAGCTACATTATTTCCACCTTGCTACATTATTTCCACCTAGCTACATTATTTCCACCTAGCTATATTGCTGTATGCTATCCAAAACTTCCTCTGTCTCTTTATATCTGAGGCTGAACATGGCACCTGGGAGGACATGGCTCCTGTAGAAACCCCCTGTGTGTCTCACTAGACAGCGTGACCTTGTAAACCACCAGTTATTCTATTCAGCCCTTTGTAGGAGAAAGAGTGAGAGAGAGAAAAAGAGAGAGTGGTGGGATAGGGGAGATAGAGAGAGACAGAAAAGAGGGTGGGAGTATAGAAAGAGAGAAAGAGAGTAGAGGGAGATAGAGAGAGACAGAAAAGAGGGTGGAAGTATAGCAAGAGAGAAAGAGAGTAGAGGGAGGTGGAGAGAGAAATAACTCCTGCTTGTCACGGCTTTCAAACACAAAGAAAAATGTGCACTTGGGCTGAAGTACAATTATTAGGCCCTGTCTACAGATTCATCTCACTGAAGAGAGTGAGGAAGGGAGGGAGAGGGGGGAGAGGAAGATAGAAGGGGTAGGAGAGAGGAGAGAGGAAGATAGAAGAGGTGGGAGAGGGGAGAGAGGTAGAGAGAAGGGGTGGGAGAGGGGAGAGGAAGATAGAAGGGGTGGGGGAGGGGAGAGGAAGATAGAAAGTGTGGGAGAGGGGAGAGAGGAAGAGAGAAGGGAGGGAGAGGGGGAGAGGAAGTTAGAAGGGGTGGGGAGAGGGGAGAGAGGAAGAGAGAAGGGGTGGGAGAGGGGAGAGAGGAAGAGAGAAGGGGTGGGAGAGGGGAGAGAGGAAGAGAGAAGGGGTGGGAGAGGGGAGAGAGTAAGATAGAAGGGGTGGGAGAGGGGAGGGGAGAGAGGAAGAGAGAAGGGGGGAAGGGGTGGGAGAGGGGAGAGAGTAAGAGAGAAGGGGTGGGAGAGGGGAGAGAGGAAGATAGAAGGGGTGGGAGAGGGGAGAGAGTAAGAGAAAAGAGAGGGATAGAAGGGGTGGGAGAGGGGAGAGAGTAAGAGAGAAGGGGTGGGAGAGGGGAGAGGAAGAGAGAAGGGGAGAAGGGGTGGGAGAGGGGAGAGAGTAAGAGAAAAGAGAGGGGAAGGGGTGGGAGAGGGGAGAGAGTAAGAGAGAAGGGGTGGGAGAGGGGAGAGAGGAAGAGAGAAGGGGGGGGGGAGAGGGGAGAGAGGGGAGAGAGGAAGAGAGAAGGGGGGTGGGAGAGGGGGAGAGGAAGATAGAAGGGGTGGGAGAGGGGAGAGAGGAGGGGAGAGAGAAGGGGTGGGAGAGGGGAGAGACGAAGAGAGAAGGGGTGGGAGAGGGGAGAGAGTAAGAGAGAAGGGGTGGGAGAGGGGAGAGACGAAGAGAGAAGGGGTGGGAGAGGGGAGAGAGAAGAGAGAAGGGGTGGGAGAGGGAGAGTAAGAGAGAAGGGGTGGGAGGGGTGGGAGAGGGGAGAGAGTAAGAGAGAAGTGAGGGAGAGGGGGGGGAGAGAAGGGGGTGGGAGAGGGGAGAGAGAAAGAGAGAAGTGAGGGAGAGGGGGAGAGAGAGGGGGGGAGAGGGGAGAGAGGAAGATAGAAGGGGTGGGAGAGGGGAGAGAGGAAGATAGAAGGGGTGGGAGAGGGGAGAGAGGAAGAGAGAAGGGGTGGGAGAGGGGAGGGGAGAGGGGAAAATAGAAGGGGTGGGAGAGGTGAGAGAGTAAGAGGGGAGAGAGGGAGAGGGGAGAGAGAGAAGGGGGGGAGAGGGGGAGAGAGAGATAGAAGGGGTGGGAGAGGGGAGAGAGAGAAGGGAGGGAGAGAAGGGAGGGAGAGAAGGGAGGGAGAGGGGAGAGAGAGAGGGGGGAGGGAGAGGGAGAGAGAGAGAGGGGGTGGGAGAGGGGAGAGAGAGAGAGGGGGTGGGAGAGGGAGAGAGAGAGGGAGAGAGGGAGGGGGGGAGAGAGAGAAGGGAGGGAGAGGGGAGAGAGGGGGAAGAGGAAGAGAGAAGTGAGGGAGAGGGGAGAGAGAGAAGGAAGATAGAGATGGTACTGCAAAAAGAAAGGACTTGGCAAAAAGGTTGAGGAAGACAAACAGAGAATGAGGAAAAGGTGGAATGAGAGAATAGGAAAGATGGCAGAAAGCCAAATAAACCTGAGGGAGAGAAAGGAGAACAAGTTAGTGAAAGAGGAAGGGGAAAGAAGTGGTTGTGAACAGGACAGAAGAGAGAGTGTATTGGTAGAGGGAGACAGCGGTGAAAGAGAGAGATGTGAGGTAGAAGTGTGTTCAAGAATAAAAAGTGAGTGGGAATGCAGAAGGAAGTGTGTGTGTTAGAGAGAGAGGGAGACGTAGCGGGAGGTAAAATGAAATAAGAGGATTTGAAGGGGTCTGTGGTCGGTGGCAGTAATAAAGCCTTCTAATCTGGAGGAGTACGCTTGGCTGCTCACACACCCTCTCTCCCACACTCCACATTACCAGCGGGCCAAGCCAAGGTCACACACACACACACACACACACACACACACACACACACACACACACACACACACACACACACACACACACACACACACACACACACACACACACACGCATTGAGACAAGCACAGGTCAAATGGGGGGAGAAAAGACACTTAAGTTGTGTGTGTGTGTGTGTGTGTGTTTGTGTGTGTGTGTGTGTGTGTGTGTGTGCTGTACGTGATTTATATCAAAGGAATTCAAGGGGTTATGGTTTAGATTTCTTCCTTTACTACTGTACCTTAAAAACTATTCTCTACCTCTTTATATTCTCCTACAGTATCAGTATGTTACCCCTTCTACCACAGTATCAGTACTTTACCCCTTCTATAACAGTATCAGTACTTTACCCCTTCTACCACAGTATCAGTACTTTACCCCTTCTACCACAGTATCAGTACTTTACCCCTTCTACCGCAGTATCAGTACTTTACCCCTTCTACCACAGTATCAGTACTTTACCCCTTCTACCACAGTATCAGTACTTTACCCCTTCTACCACAGTATCAGTACTTTACCCCTTCTACCACAGTATCAGTACTTTACCCCTTCTACCACAGTATCAGTACTTTACCCCTTCTACCACAGTATCAGTACTTTACCCCTTCTACCACAGTATCAGTACTTTACCCCTTCTACCACAGTATCAGTACTTTACCCCTTCTACCACAGTATCAGTACTTTACCCCTTCTACCACAGTATCAGTACTTTACCCCTTCTACCACAGTATCAGTACTTTACCCCTTCTACCACAGTATCAGTACTTTACCCCTTCTACAAGCACAGTATCAGTACTTTACCCCTTCTACCACAGTATCAGTACTTTACCCCTTCTACAACAGTATCAGTACTTTACCCCTTCTACCACAGTATCAGTACTGTACCCCTTCTACCACAGTATCAGTACTGTACCCCTCACAGTATCAGTACTTTACCCCTTCTACCACAGTATCAGTACTTTACCCCTTTATACCACAGTATCAGTACTTTACCCCTTCTACCACAGTATCAGTACTTTACCCCTTCTACCACAGTATCAGTACTTTACCCCTTCTACCACAGTATCAGTACTTTACCCCTTCTACCACAGTATCAGTACTTTACCCCTTCTACAACAGTATCAGTACTTTATCTTCTCCTACAGTATCATTACTTTATCTTCTCCTACAGTATCACTACTTTATCTTCTCCTACAGTATCAATACTTTTTCTTCTACAGTATCACTACTTTATCTTATACAGTATCACTACTTTATCTTCTCCTACATTATCATTACTTTATCTTCTCCTACAGTATCACTACTTTATCTTCTCCTACAGTATCACTACTTTATCTTCTCCTACAGTATCACTACTTTATCTTCTCCTACAGTATCATTACTTTATCTTCTCCTACAGTATCACTACTTTATCTTCTCCTACAGTATCACTACTTTATCTTCTACAGTATCACTACTTTATCTTATACAGTATCACTACTTTATCTTCTCCTACAGTATCATTACTTTATCTTCTCCTACAGTATCATTACTTTATCTTATACAGTATCACTACTTTATCTCTCCTACAGTATCATTACTTTATCTTCTCCTACAGTATCACTACTTTATCTTCTCCTACAGTATCATTACTTTATCTTCTGCAGTATCATTACATTATCTTCTCCTACAGTATCATTACTTTATCTTCTCCTACAGTATCACTACTTTATCTTCTCCTACAGTATCATTACTTTATCTTCTCCTACAGTATCATTACTTTATCTTCTCCTACAGTATCATTACTTTATCTTCTCCTACAGTATCATTACTTTATCTTCTCCTACAGTATCACTACTTTATCTTCTCCTACAGTATCATTACTTTATCTTATACAGTATCACTACTTTATCTCTCCTACAGTATCATTACTTTATCTTCTCCTACAGTATCACTACTTTATCTTCTCCTACAGTATCATTACTTTATCTTCTGCAGTATCATTACATTATCTTCTCCTACAGTATCATTACTTTATCTTCTGCAGTATCATTACATTATCTTCTCCTACAGTATCTAATCAGCTTTTCTTGCTGACTTTTATTTTCTATTCTGTTTTAGCTCACAGTGTCATTGTCGACCTTTCTCTCTCCTGTCTGTTGTGGTACCAACCTTTTTTAAAACCATCCTGCTCTCTCTCTTTCTATCTCACTCCCTCCTTGCCTCTCTTTAACCCTCTCTCTTGCTCTCTCCCTCGCTCTAATTCCCTCTTTATTTTTCTTTCTCTCCATCATTCCCGTCACTTGTTCCCTAGTCAGCCATCCCATTACACTCTCTCTCTCAGCAGCCATGTTGCTTCTAAAAGCTAATTTTTCTCCTCTGTTTAAGTTGCTCTGCCGTGAGGATCAATAACTATCAAAACGATTACATGAATACATCTGTCATGGCCAGATAGCCGCAAGACAGATATAATGTGCCTGGTTAGGGCTGCCAGGGGAGAAGAGATGCGCTGTGGTGTGTGTGTGTGTGCGTGTGCGTGTGCGCGTGCGTGTGTGTGTGTGTGTGTGTGTGTGTGTTGTTGTTTTTTTTATTCAGTGTGGCCAGATAGGTGGAGTGGTGAAAGAGAGGTTGTAATTGAGCCAGGGTAGATGACACATAGCTCTGTGTACCACTTACTTAGCTTTACACACAGCTTCAGCACTGGAGACTGTATGGGGCTGTATGTGTGTTAGAGGTACAGATAAAAATTTGATGTTTGGTGGCTCTGATTTTGGTGTTTCGAAGCCTTAATTTTCAGTTGGGTAAACTGATAGATTTGAGTAGGGTAAGGTGATGAATCGCTCTTGATTCAGAGAACTCGATCTATAATTACTTTGGATGGAACATTTGAATTAATATAAAAGAGAGGATTGAGAGGATCAACCGAACCGTAGCCTAAGCCCCAACCCTAAATCTACCATAACCATAACAC
This sequence comes from Oncorhynchus tshawytscha, assembly GCF_018296145.1. NCBI lineage: Eukaryota > Metazoa > Chordata > Actinopteri > Salmoniformes > Salmonidae > Oncorhynchus > Oncorhynchus tshawytscha. The sequence continues at coordinate 32,827,487 of NC_056447.1, read as the reverse complement.
TAGCTTCATGTCCACATCCTGGTTCAACCCTAAGAAATAGGTTATCATAGAGTACAAAGGTTAGCTCTCAATTGAAGTCCCACTCAACAGCGTCTAGCTCCTCTCATGATGTCCTCACTCACACACGAGCTTTGATCAGGTCTGGGTCTCTCCATGCACACCATGAAAGACACACTGCAGATGCTAAACTAGTTCAGAAAGTATAATCACATTATGATTATAGAAAACTGTATATTTGGTGTCCAGCAGTGTGTGAAGCTCCCTCTTGTCTAACTCTGTACTCTCCCGTTACTACTGTGTGTTTGATCACACAACAACAGTGGAAAATGGACCTAATGGAGTTACTGGCAGGAGCCCACAACCTGTGTGTAAAGAAGGCTAATAGAACTAGAAGCTAGTAAATTAGCCAGCAATATAATATCATAATAGAGTCTACATTTGTGTAAGCAGCAGTATGAGACAGGTTGTGATTTATATTGAGTGAGTGAGTGTGTGTGTGTGTGTGTTTCCCAGTAAGCATAATAATAAGCATTGTGAAAGAGAATGTATCAATTAACAACTACAGTGAGACAGCATGCTAAAGGGAAGAGAGGCAGAGGATATAAAAGAGAGGGAGGGGGAAAGGGGGAAAGAAAGGAGGGGGAGGGAGGGAGGGAGAGAAATCTAGAGGGAGGGAGAGAAAGAGAGAGGGAGGGAGAGAGAGGAGGGAGAGAGAGAAATCTAGAGGGAGGGAGAGAAGAGGGAGGGAGAGGGGAGAGAAAGAGAGAGAGGGAGGGAGAGAGAGAGAGAGGGGAGGGAGAGAAAGAAGAGGAGGGAGAGAGAAAGAGAGGAGGAAGAGAAATCTAGAGGGAGGGAGAGAAAGAGAGAGGGAGGGAGATGGAGGGAGAGAAAGAGAGGGAGAGGGAGGGAGGGAGAGAAAGAAAGAAAGGGAGGGAGAGAAATTGAGAGGGAGGGAGAGAAAGAAAGAGGGAGGGAGAGAAAGAGAGGGAGGGAGGGAGAGAAAGAGAGGGAGAGGGAGGGAGGGAGAGAAGAGAGAGGGAGGGAGAGAAAGAAAGAGGGAGGGAGAGAAAGAGAGGGAGGGAGGGAGGGAGGGAGGGAGGGAGGGAGGGAGAAAGGGAGGGAGGGAGGGAGGGAGGGAGGGAGGGGAGGGGGGAGGGAGGGAGGGAGGGAAAGAAAGAAAGAGGAGGGAGAGAAATTGAGAGGGAGGGAGAGAAAGAGAGAGGGAGGCAGGAGAGAAAGAGAGGGAGGGAGAGAAAGAGAGAGGGGAGGGAGAGAAAGAGAGAGGGAGGGAGAGAAAGAGAGAGGGAGAGAGAGAAAGAGAGGGAGGGAGAGAAAGAGAGAGGAGGGAGAGAAAGAGGAGGTAGAGAAAGAGAAGGGAGGGGAGAGAAAGAGAGAGGAGGGAGAGAAAGAGAGGAGGGAGAGAAAGAGAGAGGGAGGGAGAAAGAAGGAGAGAAAGGGAGGGAGAGAAAGAGAGGAGAGGAGAAAGAGAGAGGGAGGGGAGAAAGAGAGGAGGGAGAGAAAGAGAGAGGAGGGAGAGAAAGAGAGGGGGGGGAGAGAAAGAGGGGGAGAGAGAAGAGAGAGAGGAGGGAGAGAAAGAGAGGAGGGAGAGAAAGAGAAGGAAGGAGAGAAAGAGAGGAGGGAGAGAAAGAGAAGGAGAGAAAGAGAAGGAGGGAGAGAAAGAGAGCTGTGTAAGAACAGTCTATATGATATAACAAAGCTTTACAATGTAAACAAACAGTTACCACAGAAAACTGCTGTTTTAGTGCATCTCTTCTATAATTGGCTGTTGTTTGGGTGAACTTGTTTTACAGTAATACAAACAAAACCAAAAATACTACAAACAGAATAAAGTGAGATATTTACCACAGTGATTTTCCTGTAAACAGGTCGTGAAGCTCTTTTCCCCCTCAGAGACTGTGTGTGTGTCACTTGTTTATTTACATAGTGATATTTTACACGGTGACAGCGTTACAGAGTGATTGAAATTTTAAGACAATGTTCCTGCATTAGTGGAGACTGCATTCACGGCCAATGCAGTCTCTCATGGGAAATGACCTTTACATTTCTATAGCGTAGTCTGTAACACTTCAGCCATCCAGATTGAATAGAGCCCCTAGACTTCTGTCGGTACTGTGTACATGGAGGCACCAGGGAACAGATTCCTGCCATAGATGACAATGTTGACTCCACTCTTCTCACTGTGTGAGTGCACATGTGTATGCAGGCCAAAAAGATCATCAAGGACATCAACCACCCGAGCCACTGCCTGTTCACACCGCTATCATCCAGAAGGTGAGGTCAGTACAGGTGCATCAAAGCTGGGACCGAGAGACTGAAAAACAGCTTCTATCTCAAGGCCATCAGACTGTTAAACAGCCACCACTAACATTGAGTGGCTACTGCCAACATACTGACTCAACTCCAGCCACTTTAATAATGGAAAAATGTATGTAATCAATTTATCACGAGCCACTTTATATAATGTTTACTTACCCTACATTACTCATCTCATATGTATATACTGTACGCTATACCATCTACTGCATCTTGCCATCTTGATGTAATTAAATGTATCACTAGCCACTTTAAACAATGCCACTTTATATAATGTTCTCATACCCTACATTACTCATCTCATATGTATATACTGTACTCTATACCATCTACTGCATCTTGCCATCTTGATGTAATGTATTACTAGCCACTTTAAACAATGCCACTTTATATAATGTTTTCATACCCTATATTACTCATCTCATATGTATATACTGTACTCTATACCATCTACTGCATCTTGCCTATGCCGTTCGGCCATTACTCATTTATATATTTTTATGTACATATTCGTATTAATTCCTTAACACTTGTGTGTATAAGGTAGTTGTTGTGGAATTGTTAGGTTAGATATTACTGCATGGTTGGAACTAGAAGCACAAGCATTTCGCTATACTCGCATTAACATCTGCTAACCATGTGTGTGTGACAAATACATTTGATTTGATTTGATTTACACAGGGCGTAATGCAGGGAATCATTTACGGTCCCTCCGCAGATGAAGGTGGTGAAAGCCTGCTGGGAGAACCACATAGTCAGATCCACAAAGACCAGAGCAGATTCTTAGAGAGTTACAGTGAGAAAGCAGAAGGGGTGATTAAAGAAGACAGTATTCTCTCCCTCCCTCTCTCATCCCTCCCTCTTCCTCTCACTCTCCTCATCTGAATGGTGCATAAATCATGCTGTCATCAGTGCTGCGGGAAGTTGGGCCGCACCTGCACATACACACGCACGAATGCATGCACGTACATGCGCGCGCGCGCACACACACACACACACACACACACACACACACACACACATCACAGGAGACTGCTGAGGGGTAGGACAGCTCATAATAATGGCTTGAGCGAATGGAATGGCATCAAACACATGTGTTTGATGTATTTGATATCATTCCACTCATTCTGCTCCAGTCATTGCCACGAGCCCTTCCTCCCCAATGAAGGTGCCATCAACCTCCTGTGTTACATACACATACAGGGACCCCTCTCTGCTCTGCGATGATGGTGAGCATGAGGACATAGGATAACAGATCCCCTTTTATCATTCCTTGACTCTCCCTGACATTTAAAAACCTATTAACATCACTGAGACTCAGAGCTGTGTGCGCTTCATAGGAGAGACACACACGAGCGCTAAACATTTACTAGCAGTATTAGAGATAATGAAGTGAAGCAAGAGTGTGTGTGTGACAGGTCTCGCTGATAACCTGAGCCCAGACTGCACAGACAGTGGAGTAAATCAATCTTTAATAAGGCCTTCTCATCTGCTCTAGACTAGTGGGATTAAAGAGACAGAGACAGAGAGAGATATAGACAGAGAGAGATATAGACAGAGAGAGACAGAGACAGACAGAGACAGAGACAGAGACAGACAGACAGACAGACAGACAGACAGACAGACAGACAGACAGACAGACAGACAGACAGACAGACAGACAGACAGACAGACAGACAGACAGACAGACAGACAGACAGACAGACAGACAGACAGACAGACAGAGACATAGGCAGAAAGAGACAGACAGAGAGAGAGAGACAGAGACATAGGCAGAAAGAGACAGACAGAGAGAGACAGAGAGAGAGGGAGACATAGACAGACAGAGACTTAGACAGAGAAAGACAGAGACAGACAGAGAGAGAGACAGAGACATAGACAGACATAGACAGAGAGAGACAGACAGACAGAGACATAGACAGAGCGAGACAGAGAGAGCGACAGAGACATAGACAGACAGAGACATAGACAGACAGAGACATAGACAGAGAGAGACAGACAGACAGAGACATAGACAGAGAGAGAGACAGAGAGAGAGCGACAGAGACATAGACAGAGACAGACAGACAGACAGACAGACAGACAGACAGACAGACAGACAGACAGACAGACAGACAGACAGACAGACAGACAGACAGACAGACAGACAGACAGACAGACAGACAGAGACATAGACAGAGATAGACATAGACAGACAGAGACTTAGACAGAGAAAGACAGAGACAGACAGAGAGAGACAGACAGAGAGACAGAGAGACAGACAGAGACAGAGACAGACAGACAGACAGACAGACAGACAGACAGACAGACAGACAGACAGACAGACAGACAGACACTTAGACACTTAGACAGACAGACAGACAGACAGAGAGAGAGACAGAGACATAGACAGACAGAGACATAGACAGAGAGAGACAGACAGACAGAGACATAGACAGAGAGAGAGACAGAGAGAGAGCGACAGAGACATAGACAGACAGAGACATAGACAGAGAGAGACAGACAGACAGACAGAGACATAGACAGAGACAGAGATAGACATAGACAGACAGAGACATAGACAGAGAGAGAGACAGAGAGAGAGACATAGACAGACAGAGACAGACAGAGAGAGAGACAGAGAGAGACAGACAGACAGAGACATAGACAGAGAGAGAGACAGAGAGAGACAGACAGACAGAGACATAGACAGACAGAGACATAGACAGACATAGACAGACATAGACAGAGAGAGAGACAGAGATAGACATAGACAGACATAGACAGACAGAGACATAGACAGAGAGAGACAGACAGACAGACAGACAGACAGAGACATAGACATAGACAGAGACAGAGATAGACATAGACAGACAGAGACATAGACAGAGAGAGAGACAGAGAGAGAGACATAGACAGACAGAGACAGACAGAGAGAGAGACAGAGAGAGACAGACAGACAGAGACATAGACAGAGAGAGAGACAGAGAGAGACAGACAGACAGAGACATAGACAGACAGAGACATAGACAGACATAGATAGACAGAGAGAGAGACAGAGAGAGACAGACAGACAGAGACATAGACAGACAGAGACATAGACAGAGAGAGAGACAGAGAGAGACAGACAGACAGAGACATAGACAGACAGAGACATAGACAGACAGAGACATAGACAGACATAGACAGACATAGACAGAGAGAGAGACAGAGATAGACATAGACAGACATAGACAGACAGAGACATAGACAGAGAGAGACAGACAGAGAGCGTCACTGCTGTTTATGGGGTACGGCAGACAGCTACAACCCTCACATAAAGCCTTAGAGCCAGGACCCCTTCTACTTTTATTTATTCAGCCACTCTTGCCCCTCGCCTCTTACCAGGCCTTCATTGTAAATAAGAATTTGTTCTTAATTTACTTGCCTGGTTAAATAATAACTAAATAAATCAATGCACCTGCTAGTCTCACCTCAGAAACCCTCAAGAATAACTATTTACAGTATATTACTCTATTACTATTACCATGTGTCTATAAGGAATACAATACCAACTGAAAGGGTTATTGTGAGCCTGGTGACATATTAAAGTGTTCAGTGTGATGATATAGACAGTAAGTGGCTGTTGTAAAGGATTGAGTGCTGCTGTGTGTGATAATTGTGCAGCCAGCCCACTCATAGACATGTCTGTACTGTAAACAATCACTACTTACTATTTACAGCTAGCTGGTCTGGCCACTGGATTCATTTATGGTCCATTATTGTAAAGCCTATTGTACAGTGTGACGACGGAGGTACTGTAATCACATAAAACAGAGGCTGGGGGAGTATGGGCAACACTGCTAATGTTTATAATAAACATACACTGATACAAAAAGCTATGTGAAATACAGTCTCTTTAATTATCATTAACAGCTATATGTCGATGGGCTGGAGAAGCAGCACATGATGTAGTAATGTATCTAAAACATGTTATTGCTGTAAAGATGCAAAATAATAAAAGCTTATTGCAAATGGGGGGGGTCAGAAATGGAGAGTTTAAGACTTTGGGGAAGCACAGACTTGGCCAGTGGTTTCGAACTAAAGCAGGATTGAGTTGGGTTATGTTGGGTTGATAGGGACGGCAGAGAGTGAGAAGGAGCAATATAAACAATGAACTCTAAAACCTCTAAAGTCCATTCCCTTAGTGCATGAGTGGAGATATGGCTCTGTCAAAGTTTCACTGACTCCCACTTTCACTTTTAATACTGAGGTCCCAAAACACAGACACTGATACGGACTATTATCAATTGACAATTTAAGTTTGTTTTGGATTAATTCACAAATCATTTATCTCACTAGTGTTGTTTATGTTAATATTTATGTGCTGAGTTTGCTTCTCTAAAACCAAATCACCTCAACATTTGAACCACTAGTCTGGAAAATATTCACTTTATTTTCCCAGAATATTGTATGATTTATTTTTCCTGAGAATTGGAACATTTTGTTCTCTATGTTGTTCCAGAACCAAGGTATTTAACTATTTCCCCAATTTCTCTCTCTCTCTCTCTCTCTCTCTCTCTCTCTCTCTCTCTCAGACATGTCCCTGCTGTTCAGTCCAGAGTCACTATGGGGACGACGGTTCAGATGGTAACATGTTGCACATCTCCCAGTGAGACAGACTGTGGGCCAGTGTTTTAGGACTGAAGAAGACTTAGCCAAGGTTCTGCTGCAGGAGGTGACAGACCTACACAACAGAGCCAGATAAAACCCTTCAGCTCTACTATCACTACTAATGTCTGTCTCTCACCTCCAACATGACATCTTGTCTAACACGCTCACCTTTACCACTAGAGCACAGCAGAACAGTGTGTATTATATATATGTACTGCCTTCTCACCTCTTATCTTATCTCATTCAACAGACCCCAACTCACTGACACCTTATCTGGGGTTCATACTGAGCTGGAGAGAGAACTAGAAGAGTACTTGTCATGTGCTTAAAGATATGAATAAGGAGAAGGTAATATGAAAGTTGGATGTATGAGGGTCGATGTAAATGAATGTTGTATCAATATTATTTTGGAGCCTATCTAAGGCAGAAACACATGATGCATGCTGGAAATGTAATAGATGGAGTATTTGGCAGAGTTGTTATACAGGTAGTAGTGGTAATTAGATCTACATCCATTACAGTATTCTCATCAACTCAAGGGAAGAATTGTGGTGTAAATATTGGGAGGACAAACAGTGGATGGCAGCATTTTAAAACACATTTCCTGCAGTTCTACACAGTTTGACATGACATATTATGCCTCCCTTGAGGGATATATGGAGGGCTATTTTGAAAACATAGTATAAGTGGAAGGATAACCTTTTTTTAAGGAAAACAGATTGGTTTTTAGGAAAACAGCTAACTTCCTGCATTTGAACACATTTTGCCATGCAGCACAGAGAAAAATATGTTGTTTTATAGCTCATCTCATGCTATTCTTCAACATTTTGCCATAAAGATGAGAGAACATTTGTCAGTTTCAAAGCTAATTTCCTGCTACTCGACACAATTGTGACCTGTTTCAAGCAGCTAGGCTTATGTTGCACGTCACTACTTCACAGGAGAGGCATTCAAACCTTTTTGATTTGATTTGATTTGATCAAAATGCGTTTTTTTGGCTTGTGCCTTAATAACATTCTTGTATGCCATCTGTAAATACGAATAATTGTTTTAACATATGAACCTAGTTGGTTTAGCCACGGAAAAATACAGGAACCTTCCCGCTAGCCATGATTGGCTGAGATAATGGGTGGGCTGGACATGCCAAAAGATCAGTTCAGATTGGTCTGCCGTGTAGAATGCTTCTGTCTATAACATGTGCTGCTCAGTATGTGTAGATAATAGTTTCTTCAGCAGATTTTTTTTTAAGATACCCTGAAGAACTGAAAAAGTGTTGCATCTGCTCTCAACATTGCTGCTCTGAATTTAACAGGCATTATCGGCAAAGACCAGTGGAAAAAGTTGTGATGGACTCTTTCTGGAGGACGATTGTGCCATGCTGACTCTCTCTGACTCCGAAAATGAATCAGACAATGTGGAAATCTCTGATTTAGGGTAAAAACGTTCACTGAACCATACATTATAGTCTTCTGATGACAGTTAGCGGAAGAAAAGGCGATCAACAGTATTGTTGTCATGTAAGAAGTTGACTGAGTTTTGAAATCAGTGGAATGCCGGGTGGAAGCAGAGATATGATTGCGGAGAGAGTCGAAAAGAGAACACAGAATGCTGTTGTATAAAACACCTTTCTCCGGATTACATCTACAAACTAATGGCAACCTTGGTATCCATGACAGAGAGGGAGAAGTGTTCATCCATGTGTACGGAGAAGAGTAGCTACATTTTCAGATATTAGATGTTTCTAATTTAGTCAGATAGTCGTTTTCATTGCAAGTTAAAGCGTACCGTTAGCTAGCTAGAAAACTTTAGCTTGCTGGCTCGCTAGCTAACGTTATATGTATGATCGGTGCAGTAATAGCATTCATATCTCAGGAAACCATTTGCATTGCTAGTTGTAGCGTAATGTTAGTATATTAATAGCTAGCTAACATTGAACCTAGTTGGTTAGCTTTAGCTACCTGCAGAATCATGCATGGTGCATGGTAGATAGTATGAGTTGGAATTATGGTTGATTGTTTAGCCAGCTAGCTACATGTCTAAACAAAAGACTCCACTATGCAAGTAACCATTTCACTGTACCTTTGACATATTCTGTATCCTGTGCATGTGACAAGTAAACATAGATTTTATTTGATATTGTGTGTGTTTACCAGAGATGGTCATTTTAAGAACAAATTTTTCCTTCTGAGGAGGATGAGCTGTCCAATCAGCGGTCTACTCGCATTCATATTTTTAATTACCAGTATACACCCATACCATTCTGTTGTTGGGGTACACCCACACCACTGCAACACAGAAAATCTGCTTTTTAACCTACTTAATACAAAAAAATGGAAGGAAAACTACAGTATTTCACTCATACTGTAATTAATTATAGGTATTTAATAGAAATCTGGAAACACTGGACAGTTACTATAAAGGTCGACTTTTGGCAAAAACGCAAAACGAATGGCTTTAAACTGTATAACTGATCAATGCACCATCATACCAGGTCATTTAATGCTTAAAAACAAAAATGATGAATAAGATATTTGGCTACAGAAGTGACATTTCTTACCGATCTCTACAGCTTCCATCCAAAAACGATTCCTATGAAATAACTTCAACACATACTGGAGGAGTTACTGGCTGGGCAAGTGGCTAGTTTAGTTAACGAACTAGCTATGTTGGCCACGGCGCGCATTACCAGAATGACACATTGATGAACCACCAAAGGCAAACCCCATTTCTGTTTGAAAATTGAGAAAGAGGAGGCGTTGGATCATTTTTCGTGTCGACCCCCGACCTGCAGGAGGCCTCCAATCCCATTTGTTTTTATTTTCATTTTATTTTACATAAATAAATTAAATAAATTAAATTATTGGGGGGGACAAATCGACCTCTTCTGAATATTGGGAGGGGACATGTGTCCCCATCCTCTGTGGCAATTTCGTAAATGCATCAGTATTAATATTAATGTAGGTACTTGAATGGCAGTACAGTGTCTATATATGAGTGGTTTAAATACATCACATAGATCAGTGATATTGTGTTTAACTGTAATGGTATGGCAGGGATGACCTGTCTGAGTGTGGTCGTGCCACATTTGAATGCACCGGAAACACGCCTTGACCTTTAGTAACCTTTGTCAGCTAATTAAGAAACATAACAAAAATACATCTGACAGCACAGATACACGCACACACACGCGCTTCTGTCTCGTAATTCTCCAAGACACACCTCTTGTAACGCTTCTCGATTCTCAATCAGAGACAACGAACGACACCTGTCTCTGATTGAGAACCATACCAGGCCAAACACATAGAAAAAAGAACATAGACTACCCACCCCAACTCACGCCCTGACCAACCTAACACAAAGACATATAATAAAGGAACTAAGGTCAGAACGTGACACCTCTCTTAATCATGAGCTAAACTATGCTGTTGATCTCTCTTTGCCAGAATAAGAACGTTAAATCACTCTCTTCTGTTCTCTCTGCTGCTTTAAGTGTAATAGTTATCTTGTTCTTCTCTGCCTCCCACTGAAAGCTCATCAAACGTTCCTATCCCCCTTAGGCTAGTGAGAGATGGCATATGTGTGTGCGTGTGTCGCTGTCGCACCACACACAAGTATCACACCATCCCTGTGTTCATTGTGAAACAGATCATCTGAGTTGCAATCTGCAGAGTGAACAGATTATCATCTGACAAACACCATGGTTTGGCAGTGTGTCAAAATCAACCCACTCCTACAGGCACAACAGAAACGCACCAGAGGAGGCTAGTGGGATAAGCTATAGGAGGACGGACTCATTGTAATGGCTGGAATTGAATAAATGGAACGGTATCAAACACAGCAAACATGTAGACCCCCCCCACACACACACACACACACACACACACATACAAACACACACACACAGCTATGTCTTACTATACTTGTGAGGATTCCCATTCAAAATCCTACTTTCCCTCATGCTAAACCTAATACTAAACATAACCCTTACCCTAACCTTAACCCATAACACTAACCCTAAACCTAAATCTAGCCCTTAACCTAACCACTAAGCCTATAATAGCCTTTTTACAATTGAGGACCAGCACAATCCTTCGTGGGGACCAAACTATTTATTCCATTCAAAACCCTAACCCTAAACCTAACCATAACCCTAACCCTGAACCTAACCCTTACCTTAACCCCAAACCCCTAACCCTAAACCTAACCTAAACCTAAACCTAACTCCTAAACCTAAACCTAACCCCTAACCCTAATTGTTACCCTAACCCTAACCCTAATTGTAACCCTAACCTTAAACATAACCCCTAAGTCTAAAATAGCCTTTTTCCTTGTGGGGACAGGCGAAATGTCCCCACTTGTCTGAATTTGACTTGTTTTACTATCCTTGTGAGGACTTCTGGTCCCCACAAGGATAATAAAAACAAACCAAATACACACACACACTCTCACACACCTCACACTGACAACATTTGAGACACTTTACAGAATATAGCATAGACACAGTTTCTCCACCACTGAACACATACAGTACCAGTCAAAGGTTTGGACACACCTATTCATTCAAGGCTTTTTCTTCATGTTTTACTATTTTCTACATTGTAGAATAATAGTGAAGACATCAAAACTATGAAATAACACATATGGAATCATGTAGTAACCAAAAAAGTGTTAAACAAATCAAAATGTATTTTTTATTTGAGATTCTTCAAAGTAGCCACCCTTTGCCTTAATGTGTTTGAGCCAATCAGTTGTGTTGTGACAAGGTAGGGATGCTATACATTAAGAAGGAAATGAATTCCACAAATTAACTTTTAACAAGGCACACCTGTTAATTTAAATGCATTCCAGGTGACTACCTCGTGAAGCTGGTTGGAAAAGCAGCCAACAAGTGCTCAGCATATGTGGGAACTCATTCAAGACTGTTGGAAAAGCATTCCAGGTGAAGCTGGTTGAGAGAATGCCAAGAGTGTGCAAAGCTGTCATCAAGGCAAAGGGTGGATACTTTAAAGAATCCACAATATATTTTGATTTGTTTAACACTTGTCCTTGACAATTTCCCTGACAGAGAGAGAGACACTGAATAAAAGAGATGAGAGTGTGAATGAGAGGTTGAGAAGTATGACTGAGAAGAGTGACAGATAGACAGACAACAGTGACCTGGAGCCTCAGTATCAGCCTTTCTCTGTCCCACTGACAGGTCTGTAACATTGGTGAACACAATCTGAAACATCCAGCGTCTGGGAACGCAGCTCAGTCTACCACAGCACACAGAGACTGACAGAACCATGGGCCCTCTATTGAGAATCTGTCTCGATCTCTTTCATTCATTGTTGGTTTTGTTCTGTCTCTTCCTCTCTGACTCTAGTCTAGACTAGGGTTTTTATCTGCCCAACATTCCGGTAAACACTCAGACACGATGCAACATACTCAGGAGCCTTAGGCCAGAGCAATCAATCAGTGAGAAAACAACCCAGAGATCAGGCAGTTGGTTTTTGCTCCTTAAAACCACCTCTGGAACCACAACAGCTTCTGAATGCCTGGTACTCTGAAATAATACTCTTTATATTCTATCTTGCCATTATTTAACTAGGCAAGTCAGTTAAGAACAAATTCTTATTTCCAATGACGGCCTAGGAACAGTGGGTTAACTGCCTGTTCAGGGGCAGAACAACAGATTTGTACCTTGTCAGCTCGGGGGTTTGAACTTGCAACCATCCGGTTACTAGTCCAACACTCTAACCACTAGGCTACCCTGCCACCCCATAAAAGTGTGCAATGTATATTGCATACTGCCTGGTCACGAAGGCAGATACAAAATTTCACCTGAATACAGAAGCCTAATGTACACTAGCAACACTGCTTCTGTTTCATAAAAAACAGCACACACCAATCCCAGTACAGCTACAAACCAATCTGGTCCTTAGCTGGAAACCCAATGACTTCACAACACTCCATCCTGGTAATATTATCATTAATATAAGGACAAAAACTAGACAAACACACCCTCTCAATGCCTGCGACTGAGCCCTGCAAGCCCGATAATACATAGAGCCAGAGAGCTACTAGAAGCCTTCCTGATCTATATGGCGGAAACACAGGGTCTATATGGCTGAAACACAGGTTCTATATGACTGAAACACAGGGTCTACATGACTGAAACACAGGGTCTATATGGCTGAAACACAGGTTCTATATGTCTGAAACACAGGATCTACATGACTGAAACACAGGGTCTATATGGCTGAAACACAGGGTCTATATGGCTGAAACACAGGGTCTATATGACTGAAACACAGGGTCTATATGGCTGAAACACAGGGTCTATATGGCTGAAACACAGGGTGGCTGAAACACAGGGTCTATATGGCTGAAACACAGGGTCTATATGGCTGAAACACAGGGTCTATATGGCTGAAACACAGGGTCTATAAACACAGGGTCTATATGGCTGAAACACAGGGTCTATATGGCTGAAACACAGGGTCTATATGGCTGAAACACAGGGTCTAAACTGAAACACAGGGTCTATATGGCTGAAACACAGGGTCTATATGGCTGAAACACAGGGTCTATATGACAGGGTCTATATGGCTGAAACACAGGGTCTATATGGCTGAAACACAGGGTCTATATGGCTGAAACACAGGGTCTATATGGCTGAAACACAGGGTCTATATGACTGAAACACAGGGTCTATATGGCTGAAACACAGGGTCTATATGACTGAAACACAGGGTCTATATGGAAACTGAAACACAGGGTCTATATGAAACACAGGGTCTATGAAACACAGGGTCTATATGACTGAAACACAGGGTCTATATGACTGAAACACAGGGTCTATATGGCTGAAACAGGGTCTATATGGCTGAAACACAGGGTCTATATGACTGAAACACAGGGTCTATATGGCTGAAACACAGGGTCTATATGGCTGAAACACAGGGTCTATATGGCGGAAACACAGGGCCTATATGGCTGAAACACAGGGTCTATATGGCTGAAACACAGGGTCTATATGACTGAAACACAGCGTCTATATGATTGAAACACAGGGTCTATATGGCTGAAACACAGGGTCTATATGGCTGAAACACAGGGTCTATATGGCGGAAACACAGGGTCTATATGGCTGAAACACAGGGTCTATATTGCGGAAACACAGGGCCATTATAACCAATAAGGGCCTTTGTGACAAGTTGACAACAGGAAATAAAGGTAAGACACACACATACACATGGATTTTGTATTGTAGATACAGTACTACTCTACATGCACTCATACACCAGAAACACAAACTCACACATGCATGCAATACTCTCCCCTTTGTTGCTGTCTAGTCTTTCTCTGGTGTGGTGATATTTTTTAGGTTGGAACCAGGGGAGAGAGAGGGAGGGAGGGATGAGGAGAAGAAGTAAACAAAGGGGTGCAGAGGGATAAGAGTGAGATATCAGGAGGGATAGTGGGGGATGAATAAAGGAGCGTATCAGACATACTGTAGAGTTAGTTTCTGAGGTCAGGGTCTAAATCACTCTCTGGTTTAAGACACATCCTAAAGTAGCACAACAAGCACTTGGGATCTAACCAATCTGGATGCAGCATTGTCCTCTATCTGCTAAAGAAACAACAGTACAGTACCTCTCTCTCTCTCTATCTCTCTCACACACACACACACACACACACACACACACACACACACACACACACACACACGCACACACAGACACACACACAGACAGTGCTGTTATCTGGTGGGAGAATAGAGAGTGTAGTTTATTGTTCCCTGAGTGCTGCTGTGTTAGGGTTGATTGCTACTGGTTTACATTAGGGTATTAAACAGAGCCCAGCCCTATCTATCTGTCTCTGCCAGCCACACAGATTTGTGTTGCTGCTGTTATTTCCAAAGAGGATTGGGATCAACTAGCAGAGGAGAGAGTAGATAGCCTACTGATATTACAACCTGCCTCTTCCTCTGCCTTCTGCAGAAACTGAGCACATGTGCGTATTTTAGTATTCATGCGACATGTGTCTCAGTACACCTTCAGAGGGGTGGGAGGTGATGGATCAGAAGAGAGTCGACAACTCCATCCTCAGCTGCTCTCTCTCTCTCTCTCTCTCAGTGTGTGTATGTGTGTCTGTGTGTGTGTTTGTGTCTCTCTCTGTGTGTCTCTCTGTGTGTGTCTTCCTATAGCCTCCTCTGGGATAGTGAGTGACAGACAGAGAGAACAGCAGCAGAACAGAGGGATGTCGTGTTTCATTCTGCCTCTCTCACCAGTGTCCCTGACATGAGGATCTAAGTCTGTCACACACACACAACCCCAGGTCAGCACAGGGATCCCCAGAGGGTCAGAAAATAATAATGACTGAAACTTCCTCTCTCCCTGTCAGTCTGAGACTGCCAGTCCAGTAATGGCCACAGCCCAGCTCAATCAGTACCACAATCCATCATCTTTATTCTAGGATCAGACACCCAGCATCTATCAGCAAACAGCATTCCAGAGATCATCCTCTGTCTCTTTAGTCTACAGTACTGTAAAGCCCTGCTCTAGTGGGAGTAATGTAATAGTACAGGCTTTAGCCTCTCATCCATCTTCTCTCCTTCAATAGCCAATCACAGAGCTAGTTCAATATCCATTCATACTTGATTACTTGATCAGAGAGATAATTCTATAGCCAAACACAGAAAATTAAGTTGCCAAAAACATAGCTATTTCAGTATCGAATTATATGGCTAATTCATTAGCCAATCAGAGGGCTAATTCAGTAGCCAACCACAGAGCTAGTTGTAAGTCAGTCCAGTGGGGCCACAGAGGAGTACTGGTTCCCATAGCATCACATATCTCCCCCTTCTGACACTTGCTGAGTAAACTGTCACACACATTATATAATGTCCTCATAAAGCCTACCATGAAACTGTTACTGCTCCACTGCTACAGTCCACTGCACCAATACAACCAACAAATCTCCACTGCAGCCACCATGTGTGTGTGCACTGTGTGTGTGCTGTGTGTGCGGTGCCTGTGTGTGAGTGTGTGTGTGCGTGAACGTGATGTAGTGTGTAAGTGCAGTGTGCACTTGGCTGTGTTTTCTGATATGATCACATTCTATATATCGCTTGGTTGCTTTTTATATCGACCCATCTTTCTCTCTCTCTCTCTATCTCTCGCTCTCTCTCTCTATCTTTCTCTATCGCCCTCTATCTCCCTCTCTCTCTCTCCCTCTCTGACTATCTCTCTCTTTCTCTCCCTATTTCTCTCTCTGACTATCTCTCTCTTTCTCTCCCTATATCGCTCTCTGACTCTCTCTCCCTCTATCTCTCTCTCTCTGACTTTCTTATATCTCTCTCCCTCTCTCTCTCTCTGACTTTCTTATCTCTCTCTCCCTCTCTGTCTCTTTTCCCCCCCACTATATTTATATCGTTATTGTTTCTGTAGTGAGTTGTAGTGATTCCATGTGTAGTTTCAGTCCCAGGTCTATGGGGTTTACCGGTGGTAAAGCATCATACCAGTATATACTGCTGTGTGTTGACTCTAGTTCTGTATGCTAGATACGATAATTATTACAGCATCTTCTCTGTACCCGCAGCATCACTCACTACAGTGTTAATCTAGCTCCTTTAAAAAGCTACATACACACATACACTCACCCACACACATTCAGACATGCTGGCAAAACACATGCACACACGCACAAATGTGCACGCCAATTTCTTTGAGAGCCCACATTTAGGCATTCCTTGACATTGTATCAGCAGGTCCAGTGCTTCTCTTCCTCCAGACAGTAACAGTGAATTCATGGTTTTTCTTCATTCATTGAGAGGGATCTTACAGTGGTTTTGTATAATTGTGTACAGAGTCATCCATTTAGTATGTTATGTTACGTCCAGCAATTCCTATGATATGCAACAAATTCCAATTTGTACAATATGTTACATATTTGCACATGGCTTTCACTATGAAAGGGACGAGCACGCAACTCACATGAACAAAATATTTGAAGCATTGAAATGAAGGACTGTGTGTCTTCCTCCACCAGGAGAGATGATCGACGGAGTATCAGCCATATATGGACACATGAAGTCCAAAAAGGAAGATTAAAAAAATTCAAATACAGACCTAGTTTTCAAGATCACGTTCAATCTCTTTAATTACAGTAGACCAGAATTCCAGAACCTCTCCTCTATGGTGGTGTGAAGTAGTTAACGTTATCCTTCTCCAGTCCTCCAGAGCGGACCATTGATTTGCAGGTGATTTTCTGCTTCCTGTGTTTTAATTGTAATAAAGTAGAGGTGTTGGCTAGGTGGTGTCTATCAACGGGCCACTCTTTAGTTAAACCCTAGTCCCTCTGGTCCCACTAATATACTACCCTATCTCAGAGATACTGGACCCTGGTAAGAACTATACCATATGTGTGTGTGTGTCACAACATACAAACCAAGGTATATCTTGGCATTAAATATATTATATAACTAGTTATATTAAAATACACACTTTTATCTCACAGCAGGACACACTCACATGAAGAGACAGACTGATGAGTGAAGAGCACCCTCACCGATCAGTTTAACTATGGGAAACAGACAACAGACAACAGACACACATACTGCGCAGTTTCCACAGGACCACAGCTGGACTGGACATATGTAGAGGGAGAAAGAGTGTGAATGTGTGTGCGTGTGCGTGTGAGTGTGTGTGTGTGCGTGCGTGCGTGCATGCATGCATGCGTGCGTGCGTGTGTGCCTCCAGCAGCTGGATTCACAAGGCTAGTGTCAGTCAGTATGGATACACAGGGAGATGACTGGAAGAGGAAGAAGACAGACAGAGTATGGAGAAAGATAAGTAATAGAGAGAATGCAGGGAGGGGTGTGTGTAAAGAATGACAGAGAAAAAGAGAGGGAGGAAGAGAGATAATAGAGAGAATGCAGGGAGGGGTGTGTGTAAAGAATGACAGAGAAAAAGAGAGGGAGGAAGAGAGATAGAGGGAACTATCCTGAGGTATGAATGAGATTGATGTGTTCAGAGTGAGAAACAGACAGTTTCAGGTGTGTCTAACACACCAAGCCCTACAGCATCCGTTTCACTGATATCCCGAGCAGATACATTTAGCTATGAATGTCATTTGCAAGAATAAAACAAACACACACACACACACACACACACACACACACACTGTTATCATTGCTGTTGTTCTGTAATTAATTTATTTTGATACTGGAGACAAATCCTTAGAAATCCTCACATGGTAATGAACAATTATAGAGCATTTAATAAACACAGAGAGATAACAAACCAATTAGAGCTAACAAGGCTCCCTAAACCTCTAAACAATGAAGCATAATTATGATACAATAGAATTAAACAGCATAATTACCAAGGTCATAAAACAAGGCAAAACTTTTATTTACAATGATTTTTAATAGAGGATTTAAGAATGCACATCCATCTAAAAACATTGTAATATGTGTTGGAGTTACTGTATTATGAAAATGTTGAAAATGTCAGGATTATATTGGCTACTTGAACTGTTTAAGAATGTCCATATTAGTTGTGTTGTCTCCCTCAGTCTGCCCTAAGATAACGTCTCTCACCCTGAACTGTTGGCACAACCGGCTTTCTACACCAGCATTCACACACACACACGCATGCATGCACGCACGCACGCACGCACGCACGCACACACACACACACACACACACACACACACACACACACACACACACACACACACACACACACACACACACACACACACACACACACACACACACACACACACACACACACACACACACACAGAGGCAATAACACAGTGGCCAATTAGTGGATCCTGGCTTTCCGTTTAGGCATGTGTCAGGAGGCCTATACCGAGGAGGCCTGCAAGGCTGAGAGGACCTCAGGGTAGACAGAGAGTTACTGCTCCTCTCATACAAACATACGTTCATTACACTCACCATCAAAATTGCAAACAAAGGAAACCCAAGGTATATGCTAATAGAACAAACAAGGTGCTTTAGGGGATGCAGCTGATATAGCTAATCAATAAGCAAATGGATAAGCGTGTGAAATATGGAAGCTAACTATTATCTTTCCATCCCAGGCTTACGTTGTGTGTCTGCTGTGGGCTACATGGTAAAAGGGAAGCAGAGCCATCTACATACTGTAAACTCTCATCAATAGCCACGTCCACACTGCACTACCTACTGTAACAGAGGATGCACACAGCACGCTCACCTTACAGTAACATGTATCAAATATGTGAGTGTGTGTACAGAACACTGTGCTCTATCCTGGGAGGATGTATCGATTCATATAGAGTTCTTGTGGAGAGATTTAGCATCACGGCTCTTCTTTCTCCCCTATCGTCCTCCTGTCTTTACTCTCATCCTTTTGTACCCCCCCTGTTGAGTGCCTGGAGGGGGGTCTGAATTAGTGGACTTAAGCCCCCCTCAGAGTACAGACAGATCCCCTGCTTTAGGCTCTTGCTACCACAGAGTGGAGAGGAAAAGTGGCATGACAGAGCAGAATGAATGGACACCTGTCCTTTGTCAGCTTTCAATCAGAGAATATCAGAGCTGTGATGTACTGGAGTCGAACAGCTAAATGAGAAGACATCACTCTGCCATTACAGTGTGTGGTAGGACCAGAGACATTGGCTGTGATAGGCTGTACTATGGAGGCAGTAGATAAGATAAGTGTTCAGTCATTTAGCTCTGGATGAAGGGGGGAGAGATTTATAGTTATAGAGCTGTCTAAGGTTTGGGAGTGTTTTCTAAATAGGGTCTGGAAGAGCAAGGGGACAGAGAGAGATGGGATGAGAGAAAGAGAGAATGAGAGAGCAAGAGAGAGAGAGAGGGAGAGAGAGAAAGAAAGAATGAAAAGAAAGGGGCTTCTCTGACCTTGCGGAATGAGAAATGGACAGAAGAGAAGGATGAAAACCTGTTTCCTTTAAATCAGTGGTTCACAAACTTTTTATAGTCCCGTACCTCTTCAAACTTTCAACCTCCAGCTGCTTACCCCCTCTAGCACCAGGGTCAGCACACTCTCAAATGTTGGTTTTTGCCATCATTGTAAGCCTGCCACACACACACTCTATACGATACATTTATTAAATATAAGAATGAGTGAGTTTTTGTCACAACCCGACTCATGGGAAGTGGCAAAGAGCTCTTATAGGACCAGGACACAAATAATAATATAATAATAATCAATCATTTAGCTCTTTATTTAACCATCTTACATATAAAACCTTATTTGTTCATCAAACATTGTGAATAACTCACCACATGTTAATGGGAAGTGTGTGCTTGAAAGGATGCACATAACTCTGCAATGTTGGGTTGTATTGGAGAGAGTGTTAAATCATTTTCCACACACAGTCTGTGCCTGTATTTAGTTTTTATGCTAGTGAGGGCTGAGAATCCACTCTCACATAGGTACGTGGTTGCAAAGGGCATCAGTGTCTTAACAGCATGATTTGACAAGGCAAGAAACTCTGAGCGCAGCCCTATCCAGAAATCTGGCAGTGGTTTCGGATTACATTTTTTCCATTTTCACAGAGCCGCTTGTTTTAATTTCGAAGAGGCTCTCTTGTTCAGATATCGGTAAGTGGACTGGTAGGGCATGAAAGGGAAAATGAATCCAGTTGTTTGGGTCATCCTTTTTGGGAAAGTACCTGCGTAATTGCGCACCCAACTCACTCAGGTGCTTCGCTATATCACATTTGACGTTGTCCGTAAGCTTGAGTTCATTTGCACACAAAAAAATCATACAATGATGGAAAGACCTGTGTGCTGTTAATGCAGACACAACTTCTTAATCATAGCCTCAATTTTGTCCCGCACATCCTAGATTCATCCTAGATTCAGATCATTCAGGTGAGAAAAAACATCACCCAGATAGGCCAGTTGTGTCAAAAAAACGTGTCAATACTTTGCCCCTTGATAACCTGCGCTCTTGTGTACATTGTAAAAGCATTACATGGTCGCTGCCCATATCATTGCATAATGCAGAAAATAGAGTTCAGGGGCCTTGCTTTAACAAAGTTACCATTTTCACTGTAGTGTCCAAAACGTATTTCAAGCTGTCAGGCATTCCCTTGGCAGCAAGAGCCTCTCTGTGGATGCTGCAGTGTACCCAAGTGGCGTCGGGAATAACTGCTTGCACGCATGTTACCACTCCACTGTATCTCCCTGTCATGGCTTTTGTGCCATCAGTACAGATACCAACACATCTTGACCACCAAAGTCCATTTGATGTCACACAGCTGTCCAGTACTTAAAAAATATCCTCTCCTGTTGTCCTGGTTTCCAGTGGTTTGCAGAAGAGGATGTCATCCTTAATTGACCCCCCATAAACATAACGGACATATAGCAGGAGCTGTGCCAGGCCCGACACATCTGTTGACTCATCCAGCTGTAACGCATAGAATTCACTGGCCTGTATGCGAAGCAGTAACTGTTTCAAAACATGTCGTGCCATGTCACTGATGCGTCGTGAAACAGTGTTGTTTGATGAAGGCATCGTCTGTGTAGTTTTTTGGGCCATTTCCCCCCAGCATTGTCCCAGCTATATCCGCAGTAGCAGGAAGAATGAAGTCCTCCACAATAGTATGGGGCTTGCCTGTCCTAGCCACTCGGTAGCTCACCATATAAGACTCTTCTAGTCCCTTCTTATTAATGGTATCTGTTGCTTTCATACATCATACATCATACGTCTTACTACTAGAAAGTTGTAGTCATTCTCGCTCAAAAAACTGCTGTGGCTTATTTTTAAATCGTCATGTTTCGTTTCTAAATGTCTGCGCAAGAGTGAAGGTTTCCTACAAGAGAGTAACGGTTAATGTGATTGGATGTTCATTATTTGACTAGGCAAGGCCTGTATTTGACATCATTTTATTTTGGGCATTGAAACGAGGCTACTCAGGCGAGAAAAAAACCTCACCCAAATGTTTAGCCCGTTGGAAAATATAAATGACCTGTTTGAAAATGTGAAGATTATTTATTATTTAAAAAAAACATGTATATTTTTAAAAATGTGAATCACATTTTTATTTGGCCCCGACAGCATTGCTCTAAATCATGTATTGTTTTCCTCTTATTAAACTCATTATAAACTACGTCTTTAATGCCTTTCTTTCTTCATCCCCTCTTTCTCTCCTCTTTCTCTTTTTAGTCTTTAGCTACTGATCAGCTGATGAGAGATTCATGCTGCCGCTCCCTGAACGATACTCTCAGTGTTCAGTCAGACCTCACTGACTGACACACACACGCACACGCACACACACACACACACTCACTCGCACACGCACACACACACGCACACGCACACGCACACACTCACTCGCACACGCACACACACACACACACACACACGCACGCGCACTCGCACGCACACGCACACACTCACTCGCACACGCACACACACACACACACGCACGCGCACTCGCACGCACACGCACACGCACACACTCACTCACACACTCACTCACACACACGCACACTCGCACACACGCACGCGCACTCGCACGCACACGCACACGCACACGCACACGCACACACACACACACACACGCACGCACACGCACACGCACACACTCACTCACACACACACTCACTCACACACACGCACACTCGCACACACGCACGCGCACTCGCACGCACACGCACACGCACACACACACACACACACGCACGCACACGCACACGCACACACTCACTCACACACACACACACACACACACGCACACTCGCACACACGCACGCGCACTCGCACGCACACGCACACACTCACTCACACACGCACACACACACACACGCACACACACACACACACACACACACACACACACATACACACATCAACATTAAAAACAAATAAAATGCAGTCCTGTTCCAATGTACGATAATTACTGTATTTTCATCTCCTCTTGATAATTAACTTCGGAAAATATCTAAATATGAGGATTTACTGAACAAACGTCAAAGACGGGGGGGGGGGCCAATGCAAAATGTCTGGATAGCCATTTGATTAGCTGTTCAGGAGTCTTATGGCTTGTGGGTAGAAGCTATTTAGGAGCCTCTGGGACCTAGACTTGGCGCTCCGGTACCGCTTGCCTTGCGGAAGCAGAGAGAACAGTCTATGACTAGGGTGGCTGGGGTATTTGACCCTTTTTTGGGACTTCCTCTGACACCGCCTGGTTTAGAGGTCCTGGATGGCAGGAAGCTTGGCCCAATGATGTACTGGACTGTACGCACTACCCTCTGTAGTGCCTTGTGGTCGGAGGCCAACCAGTTGCCATACCAGGCCGTGATGCAACCGTTTAGGATGCTTGTGATGGTGCAGCTGTAAAACCTTTTGAGGTTCTGAGGACCCATGCCAAATCTTTTCAGTCTCCTGAGGGGGAATAGGTTTTGTCATGTACTCTTTACAATTGTCTTGGTGTGCTTGGACCATGTTAGTTGGTTGGTGATGTGGACTCCAAGGAACTTGAAGCTCTCAACCTGTTTCACTACAGCCCTGTTGATGAGAATGGGGGCATGCTCGACCCTCCTTTTCCTGTAGGCCACAATCATCACATTGAGTGAGAGGTTGTTGTCCTGGCACCACACTGCCAGGTCTCTGACCTCCTCCCTATAGGCTGTCTCATCTTTGTCTACCACTGTTGTGTCATTAGCAAACGTAATGATGGTGTTGGAGTCGTGCCTGGCCGTGCAGTCATGAGTGAACAGGGAGTACAGGAGGGGGCTGAGCACGCACTAAGGGACCCCCGTGTTGAGGATCAGCGAGGCAGATGTGTTGTTACCTACCCTTACCACCTGGGGGTGGCCTGTCAGGAAGTCCAGGATCCAGTTGCAGAGGGGGGTGTTTAGTACCATGGTCTTTATCTTAGTGATGAGCTTTGAGGGCACTATGGTGTTGAACGCTGAGCTGTAGTCAATGAATAGCATTCTCACAGAGGTGTTCCTTTGTCCAGGTGTGAAAGGGCAATGTAGAGTGCAATAGAGATTGCGTCATCTGTGGATCTGTTGGTGCGGTATGCACATTGGAGTGGGTCTAGGGTTTCTGGGATAATGGTGTTGATGTGAGCCATGACCAGCCTTTCAAAGCATTTCATGGCTAGAGACGTGAGCGCTATGGGTCAGTAGTCATTTATGCACGTTACCTTAGTGTTCTTGGGCACAGGGACTATGGTGGTCTGCTTGAAACATGTTGGTATTACAGACTCAGACAGGGAGAGGTTGAAAATGTCAGTGAAGACACTTGCCAGTTGGTCAGCGCACGCTCAGAGTATCACAGTATTACATCCTGGTAATCCGTCTGGCCCTGCGGCCTTGTGAATGTTGACCTGTTTGAAGGTCTTACTCACATCGGCTGAGGAGAGTGTGATCACACAGTCGTCCGGAACAGCTGATGCTCTAATTCATGTTTCAGTGTTACTTGCCCCAAAGTTATTTAGCTCGTCTGGTAGGCTCGTGTCACTGGGCAGCCCTCGGCTGTGCTTCCCTTTGTAGTCTGTAATAGTTTGCAAGCCCTGCCACATCAGACGAGCGTCAGAGCCGGTGTAGTATGATTCGATCTTAGTCCTGTATTGATGCTTTGCCTGTTTGATGGTTCGTCGGAGAACATAGCGGGATTTCTTATTCCGGGTTAGAGTCCCGGTCCTTGAAAGCGGAAGCTCTACCATTTAACTCAGTGTGAATGTTGCCTGTAATCCATGGCTTCTGATGCTGCCACCACCATGCATCACTGTGGGGATGGTGTTCTCACGGTGATGAGAGTTGTTGGGTTTGCGCCAGACATAGCATTTTCCTTGATGGCCAAAAAGCTCAATTTTAGTCTCATCTTACCAGAGTACCTTCATCCATATGTTTGGGGAGTCTCCCACATGCCTTTTGGCGAACACCAAATGTGTTTGCTTATTTTTTTCTTTAAGCAATGGCTTTTTTATGGCCACTCTTCCGTAAAGCCCAGCTCTGTGGAGTGTACGGCTTAAAGTGGTCCTATGGACAGATACTCAAACCTCCGCTGTAGAGCTTTGCAGCTCTTTCAGGGTTATCGTTGGTCTCTTTGTTGCCTGTCTGATTAATGCCCTTCTTGCCTGGTCTGTGAGGTTTGGTGGGCCGCCCTCTCTTGGCAGGTTAGTTGTGGTGTCATATTCTTTCCATTTTTTAAATAATGGATTTAAAGGTGCTCCGTGGGATGTTCAAAGTTTCAGATATTTTTTTATAACCCAACCCTGCTCTGTACTTGTCCACAACTTTGTCGCTGACCTGTTTGGAGAGCTCCTTGGCCTTCATAGTGCCGCTTGCTTTGTGGTGTTGCAGACTCTGGGGCTTTTCAGAACAGGTTTATATATACTGAGATTATGTGACAAATCTTGTGACACTTAGATTGCACACAGGTGGACTTTATTTATCTAATTATGTGACTTCTGAAGGTAATTGGTTGCACAAGATCTTATTTAGGGGCTTCATATCAATGGGGGTGAATACATATGCACGCACCACTTTTCCGATTTTAACTTTTTTTCATTCCACTTCACCAATTTGGACTATTTTGTGTACGTTCATTACATTAAATCCAAATAAAAATCCATTTAAATTACAGTTTGTAATGCAACAAAATAGGAAAAACACCAAGGAGGGTGAATACTTTTGCAAAGCACTGTATGTGCGTACAGTCACGATGGGGACGACGTCCTCAATACAGCCAATTACTGATGTGATGTACTCCTCAATGCCATTGGAGGAATCCCAGAACATATTCCAGTCTGTGATAGCAAAGCAGTCCTGTTGCTTAGCATCTGCTTCACCTGACCACTTTTTTATAGACCGAGTCTTCCTGGTACTTCCTACTTTAAATTTAGTTTGTAAGCAGGAATCAGGATTTGCCAAAGGGAGGGCGAGGGAGAGCTTTGTATGATTCTCTGTGTGTGGAGTTAAGGTGGTCTAGAATTTATTTTCCTCTGGTTGCACATTTAACATGCTGATAGAAATGAGGTAAAACTGATTTAGTTTCCCTGCATTATAGTCTCTGGATGAGCGTTGAGCGCCTTCTCTGGATGAGCATTTTCCTGTTTGCTTATGGCGGTATACAGCTCATTAAGCGTGGTTTAAGTGCCAGCATCGGTCTGTGGTGTACAGATACAGATGAAAACTCTCTTGGTAGATAGTGTGGTCTACAGGTTATCATGAGATACTCTACCTCAAGTGAGCAAAACTTCAAGACTTCCCTAGATATTTTGCACCAGCTGTTGTTCACATATTTGCATAGGCCTTCGCCCTGAGGTATGGGCTGCTGTTCTGTCCTGCCGATAGAGTGTATAACCCGCCAGCTGTATGTTCTTAAACCTGTTGCGACTCTAGGGGCAGTATTTTCATTTTTGAAAAAAAAAATGTTCCCGTTTTAAACAGGATATTTTGTCAGGACAAGATGCTAGAATATGCATATAATTGACAGCTTTGGATAGAAAACACTCTAAACACTCTAGTTTCCAAAACTGTAAAGATATTGTCTGTGAGTATAACAGAACTGATGTTGCAGGCGAAAGCCTGAGAAAAATCCAATCCGGAAGTGCCCCAGGTTTTGAAAGCGCTGCGTTCCAATGAGTCCCTATTCAGCTGTGAATGTACCATCAACAAGCGTACGCTTTCTACGTATTCCCCAAGGTGTCTACAGCATTGTGATGTAGTTTTGCGCATTTCTGTTGAAGAATAGCCGTAGGCAGCCACATTGCGTAAGTGGTCACATGGTGGCTCCGAGAGAGATTCTCGCGTAAAATACAGAGGTAGCATTACTCCAATCGATCCTACTGAAAAACGAATTGTCCCGACGACGGATATATTATCGAACAGATATTAGAAAAACACCTTGAGGATTGATTATAAACAACGTTTGCCATGTTTCTGTCGATATTATGGAGCTAATTTGGAATATTTTTCGCCGTTTTCGTGACTGCAATTTCTGGGCGATTTCTCAGCCAAACGTGAAGAACAAACGGAGCTATTTCGCCTACAAAAATAATCTTTTGGGAAAAAATTAACTTTGGCTATGTACCTGGGAGTCTCGTGAGTGGAAACATCTGAAGTTCATCAAAGGTAAACGATTTAATTTGATTGCTTTTTTGATTTTCGTGACAAGGTTGCCTGCTGCTAGCAAGGCATAATGCTATGCTAGGCTATCGATAAACTTACACAAATGCTTGTCTAGCTTTGGCTGTAAAGCATATTTTGAAAATCTGAGATGACAGGGTGATTAACAAAAGGCTAAGCTGTGTCTCAATATATTTCATTTGTGATTTTCATGAATAGGAATATTTTCTAGGGATACTTATGTCTGTTGCGTTATGCTAATTAGATTCAGGCGACGATTACGCTTTGGGAATCACAAGAAGATGTCGTTGTTCAGCCACGACTCGGAGAAACAGAAGATATTACCATTTTTAATGTCCTGTTGGTAGGTCATATGTGCTTTTACCCCTCTTCCTTATTTAGTATTTCACCCTATCCCCTTCTCCTTACCCCTTACCCCTTTCCCTACCCTCCTCCCTTTCCCTGTTCGGTTCATTATGTGAAGATTATTTATTTAAGTATTTATTTTCATTGATCTAAGCCTCTCCCCCCTGAGAGAGGAAATGTGCAGTGTCTGCAATATGCAGTGTATGCAGTGTGTGTGTGGGGGTTGGGGGGGGGATTCTGGAGGTTATTATGTAGAGACTGGGATGCGACAGGAGATTCCTCTGATTGGGAATAAAACACCATCTTATATATTTACATAAAACCCAATGTGATTTAAAACTTTCTTTATTTGGATAGCCTCTACATATGTTGATGCTGAAACTATCATCAGAATAACATTTCAATTTATTTTTGCAAACTTCAACTCTGCTGACATGTAATAAAATTGAAATGCCCTCACTGCCAATAATACATGCTTAGACAAAGGTTCACATGAAAAACATCAAGAGGATATGAAACGTGATGAAACGCAGACTAAAACGGGGACATTTTTCTCTTTTGGTTCTGATCAGCCTGATCTATGATGACCTCTCCTCTGACCCCATGGTGACCTTTCCATGACCTCTGTGACCTCTCTGGGACTGTAGAAATGTGGACTTGACCTTTCACGCTCTGCACTTCTGTATGTGTATGTGTGTGTGCATGCGTGCGTGCGTTTGTGTGTGTGTGATGTGAGCCCCATATGGTCCAACCCTAATAACAGTCCAGTGTTATCAGCCCCCTTTATTTA
Source organism: Oncorhynchus tshawytscha (assembly GCF_018296145.1). NCBI lineage: Eukaryota > Metazoa > Chordata > Actinopteri > Salmoniformes > Salmonidae > Oncorhynchus > Oncorhynchus tshawytscha. The sequence continues at coordinate 32,799,276 of NC_056447.1, read as the reverse complement.
CTATTGATAAAACTGCACTAAAAAACATTCATTACTATTAAAATAACTGCCACAAATTACATGAAATCCCACAAATAAAATATGCTTGTTTTTACACAGTCAGTCAATCTTTCTGTGACACTGCAAACTAAACCTCCTCTACAAACTCCTTCAGCTTCAGACGTAACACACACACATCACCTCTGACAAGCTGTGTGGCCCTATAAGGAGCGGCTTACAGGTGAGATAGAAGGTGAGGTATGGGGTGAGACAGGTGAGATAGAAGGTGAGGTATAGGGTGAAACAGGTGAGATAGAAGGTGAGGAATAGGGTGAAACAGGTGAGATAGAAGGTGAGGTATAGGGTGAAACAGGTGAGATAGAAGGTGAGGTATGGGGTGAGACAGGTGAGATAGAAGGTGAGGAATAGGGTGAAACAGGTGAGATAGAAGGTGAGGTATAGGGTGAAACAGGTGAGATAGAAGGTGGGGAATAGGGTGAAACAGGTGAGATAGAAGGTGAGGTATAGGGTGAAACAGGTGAGATAGAAGGTGAGGTATAGGGTGAAACAGGTGAGATAGAAGGTGAGGTATAGGGTGAGACAGGTGGGATAGGGGTGAGGTATGGGGTGAGACAGGTGAGGTAGAAGGTGATGTATAGGGTGAGACAGGTGGGATAGGGGTGAGGTATGGGGTGAGACAGGTGAGGTAGAAGGTGAGGTATGGGGTGAGACAGGTTAGATAGAAGGTGAGGTATGGGGTGAGACAGGTGAGGTAGAAGGTGAGGTATGGGGTGAGACAGGTTAGATAGAAGGTGAGGTATGGGGTGAGACAGGTGAGATAGGGGTGAGACAGGTGGGATAGGGGGTGAGGTATGTGGTGAGACAGGTGGGATAGGGGCTGAGGTATGGGGTGAGATAGAAGGTGAGGTATGGTATGAGACAGGTGGGATAGGGGGTGAGGTATGTGGTGAGACAGGTGGGATAGGGGTGAGGTCTGGGGTGAGATAGAAGGTGAGGTATGGGGTGAGACAGGTGGGATAGAGGGTGAGGTATGGGGTGAGGTATAGGGTGAGACAGGTGGGATAGGGGGTGAGGTATGGGGTGAGACAGGTGAGATAGAAGGTGAGGTATGGGGTGAGACAGGTGGGATAGGGGGTGAGTTGTCTCGCCGGTGTTCTCCTGTCTGTCTCCTGTCAAGATTCTGATTGGTCCAGCCAGTCTAACCCTGACAGCAGGTCAGCCCCCCTAAATCTAACAGCCAATCACTGGAGAGTACTGGGGGAATGGAACTCATGGAACACTAGAACAGATACAATACAAGCAAATGAGAAAGACAGAAAATAATATAAATCAATGTAAACAAATAAAACAGTTTTTTTCTCTGATTTGTAGCTTTTCAGCATAAATAAAGTGTTGTTGTGAGCAGGTAGGATTTACTCCTGCTGGAACTGTGTCTAACATTTCTGTTCTAAAATAGACCTGTTCATGTTTGTACTATAAGAGAGATCGAGAGGCAGGCAGATAAAGATGAAGAGAGATCTCTCTCCGGGATTTGTTTGTAGAGCCAGTACAGCAGGGATCATCAACTTGATTGGAGCTCCCGAGTGGCGCAGCGGTCTAAGGCACTGCATCTCTGTGCTAGAGGCGTCACTACAGAACCTGGTTCGATTCCAGGCTGTATTACAATCAGCTGTGATTGTAGGGCAGTGTACAATTGGCCCAGCGTTGTTTGGGTTTGGCTGGGGTAGGCCTTCATTGTAAATAAAATGTTGTTCTTAACTGTCTTTCCTAGTTAAACAAAGATAAACTAGATTTAGCCTTGGGCTGATTTTTTTCTTGAGTGGATGGTCACGGGGCCGCAACATAATTTCAAATAATTTGTAGACTGTAAATTGACTGTAAGAAGCCCAAACAGGTATAATATTTGACTAAAACATAAACATTTCAAACCTTGCTTACATTTGTACACCCTGCATCCCACTGCTGGCTTGCCTCTGAAGCTAAGCAGGGTTGGTCCTAGTCAGTCCCTGGATGGAAGACCAGATGCTGCTGGAAGTGGTGTTGGAGGCACTCTTTCATCTGGTCGATTAAAAAAGATCCCAATGCCCCAGAACAGTGATTGGGACATTGCCCTGTATAGGGTGCTGTATTTCGGATGCGATGTTAAACGGGTTTCCTGACTCTCTGTGGTTACTAAAGATCCCATGGCACTTATTGTAAGAGTAGGGTTGTTAACCTTGTGTCCTGGCAAAATTTCCAATTTGGCCCCCATACCATCATGGCCACTTAATCATCCCCAGCTTACAATTGGCTCGTTCATCCTTCCTCCTCTCACCTGTAACTATTAACCAGGTCATAGCTGTAAATGAGAATGTGTTACCTGAATAATTCAACTTACCTGAATGAATAAAATGGTATACGATCACATATATCTCTCTATTATGCGTGGGAATACTTTGTAACAGATTTCCAAAATTTAAATCACTTGTAGTTGATTTACTGGTGTTTTTACAGTCTTGAATGTTCAACAATTAAAAAATAATAATACAAAATGGTTTTATCTGAAAACTTGGATGGGCCAAATAAATTAACCTGCGGTCCAAATTCGGCATGCGGGCCGCCATTTGGGGAACCCTGCTGTACATACAGTATGTTCACACAGTGTGCCAAAAGTGAGTGCCCTCACACCTCACTCTCACTCGCTCCACCTCACTCATGCCTGTTCTCTCTCTGTGATGTATGTGTCAACCTTGACCCAGAGCAGTAGAGCAAGCACAGGAGCAGGGAAAGTGGAAGGGAGAAGGGGAGAAAGGAGAGAGAGAGGGGGAGGGGGAGGAAAAGTGAGAAGGGCACAGTGCCCTGTTTATGTAAGATTTGAGCACACTTCTAAAATGTTCACTAACAGAACAGAGAGAGCGAAGCAGACAGGGAAAGGGAGAGTTAACCCCTAAGTGTCTGTGACAACAGGAGCAGTTAAAGTAGTAAACCCAGTACTCAGCGTTTTAGTGCTTTAGAACACACGCAGAATCTCTCTCTCTCTGATGTAGAGATTCCTCTGTTGCCTAGCGATTAGCAGTATGTTTCTAATCATCTCCTCCTACCCTCCCTCCATCCATCCCTCCCTGCATCCGTTCTCATTGACATCATTATCAGAGACATCGACAGAGGGGAGGACTGGGAAACCAGAGTGCAGAGCTGCTGGGAATCACTTCCCCAATCATTAAAACCCTCTCTTCTCCATGGAATACCTGCCTGTTAAACACTGTGTGAGGGTGTGTGTGTATGTGCTCAATCGGAGCATGCATTAAAGGATTTGCTGTGGTCTATTAGGAGTGTGTGTTCCCTCTTCTCTCCCCCCACCTCTCTTCCCTTCCCCTCCTTTACATTCCTCTCTTTTCTCCTCCCCTCCCCTCCTCTCCATCACCAGAACCTGTCCTATTTCCTGTCATGAAAGTTTTAGCACTCATTTAAAAACCAGTGGCCAGGCTGATTCTCTGTATATAACCTGCCTGCTTGGCCCTGCTGATTACACCAGGTCTGAGGGAACTGATACAGGCAATACAGTGGTCAGCCTTGGTTTAGCCAGCCAGCCGGCAACGAACAGTAGCTTTATTACATCAATTCACTGAGTACGGTTACTGTACATGCACACAATAATACAATTATTGTGAATAGCCAGATTAATATAATAGTTTGATTTAAACATGTACATGCTTTCCTAATAATTTACATGGACACATCTGAAATCAGGCCACCTGATTGGACTTTGATAAATGTAGAAAATCGCCAAGCAAAAGAAACATTCTACCACATCGCCATGATATTTTTGTGAAGCCTATTTGATTCTGAGTTGGGACATATGCAGTTTGTATTTGAAAACTATTTCTAAGATGCATACATTCAGTTTTTCCAAACTCACTTCACTCGCTCTAAAGAGCGAGGCTTGTTCGGCTGGTGCTGGCACTTGCGCAGATCAAATACACAAGCTGGACCTCTGATTAAGCTGTTTACATGTCCTAATAATTCAAAAGATTGCTCAGAAAATCAGGTATTTTAACTGGTGTAAGCTTACTTCAAATGTGACCTTATGCCAATTATGATAAACAGAGCAAGGTTTAACTATTGCATACCTGGCCAACGTGCAATCATTGGAAAACAAACTGTATGATCTACGATTAAGACTATCCTACCAACGGGACATTAAAAACTGTAATATCTTATGTTCCACCGAGACTTGGCTGAACGATGACACGAATAATATAGAGCTGGCTAACTTCTCCGTGTTTCGGCAGGACAGAGCAGCTACGTCTGGTAAGACGAGGGTCGGGGGTGTGTGTCTATTTGCCAATAACTGCTGGTCCGCGGTGTCTAATATTAAAGAAGTCTCGAGGTATTGCTCACTCCTAGAGGCGCTCCTAGTGGCCGGGGACTTTAATGCAGGCAAACTTAAATCCATTTTACCTCATTTCTACCAGAATGTCACGTGCAACCAGAGGAAAATAAACTCTAGACCACCTTTACTCCACACACAGAGACGCATACAAAGCTCCCTCTCAGCCTCCAATTGGAAAATCTGACCATAATTCTATCCTCCTGATTCCTGCTTACAAGCAAAAACTAAATCAGTACAAGTACAAGGGACTCGCTTAATACAGAAGTGGTCAGATGACGTGGATGCTACGCTACAGGACTGTTTTGCTAGCACAGACTGGAATATGTTCCGGGATTCATCCAATGGCATTGAGGAGTATACAGTCATCAGTCATCAACTTTATCAATAAGTGCATCAACGACTTTGTCCCCACAGTGACCGTACGTGCATTTCCCAACCAGAAGCCATGGATTACTGGCAACATCCGCATCGACCTAAAGGTCAGCGCTGCCGTTTCAAGGAGCGGGACACTAATCCGGATGCTTATAAGAAATCCCGCAATGCCCTCAGACGAAAAGCGTCAATAGAGGACTAACATTGAATCTTCCATCCTCGGATGTGGCAGGGCTTGAAAACTATTACGGACTACAAAGGGAAACCCAGCCGCGAGCTGCCGAGTGATGCGAGCCTACCAGACGAGCTAAATAACCTTTTATGCTCGCTTCCAGGAAAGCAACACTGAAGTGTGCATGTGAGCACCAGCTGTTCCGGACGACTGTGTGATCATGCTCTCCGTAGCCGATGTGAGCAAGACCTTTGAACAGGTCAACATTCACAAAGCCCCTGGGCCAGACGGATTACCAGCATGTGTACTCAAAGCATGCGTGGACAAACTGGCAAGTGTCTTCACTGACATTTTCAAACTCTCCCTGGCCGAGTCTGGAATACATACGTGTTTCAAATAGACCACCATAGTCCCTGTGCCCAAGAAATCAAAGGTAAACTTCCTAAATGACTACCGACCGTAGCACTCACGGTGGTAGCCATGAAGTGCTTTGAAAGGCTGGTCATGGCTCATATCAACACCATCATGCCAGAAACCCTAGACCCACTCCAATTCGCATACCGCCCCAACAGAGCCACAGATGACGCAATCTCAATCGCACTGCCCTTTCCCAACTGGACAAAAGGAACACCTATGTGAGAATGCTGATCATTGACTACAGCTCAGTGTTCAACACCATAGTGCCCACAAAGCTAATCACTAAGATAAGGACCCTGGTACTAAACACCTCCCTCTGCAACTGGATCCTGGACTTCCTGACAGGCCGCCCCCAGGTGGTAAGGGTAGGCAACAACACATCTGCCATGCTGATCCTCAATACTGGGGTCTCTCAGGAGTGCGTGCTCAGTCCCCTCCTGTATTCCCTGTTCACCTACGACTGCATGGCCAAGCACGACTCCAACACCATCATTAAGTTTGCTGACGACACAACAGTGGTAGGCCTGATCACCGACAACGATGAGACAGCCTATAGGGAGGAGGTCAGAGACCTGGCAGTGTGGTGCCAGGACAACAACCTCTCACTCAATGTGAGCAAGACAAAGGAGCTGATCGTGGACTATACGAAAAGGAGGGCTGAACAGGCCCAAATGAACAACTTAACAATGACAGGACTGAAGTGGAGTGGGTTGAGTGTTTCAAGTTCCTTGGTGTACACATCACCAAAAAACTATCATAGTCCAAACACCAAAACAGTTGTGGTGAGGGCACGACAACACCTTGTCCCCCTCAGGAGACTGAAAAGATTTGGCATGGGTCCCCAGATCCTCAAAAAGTTCTACAGCTGCACCATTGAGAGCATCCTGGCCAGTTGCATCAACGTCTGGTATGGCAACTGCTCGGCATCTGACCGTAAGATGCTACAGAGGGTAATGCGTAAGGCCAGGTACATCACCGGGGCCAAGCTTCCTGATATCCAAAACCTATAGACTAGGCGGTGTCAGAGGAAGGCCCTAAAATTGTCAAAGACTCCAGTCACCCAAGTCATAGACTGTTCTCTCTGCTACCACACAGCAGTGGTACCGGAGCATCAAGTCTAGGACCAAAAGCCTCCCCTTTTGTTTTCACACTGCTGCTACTCACTGTCTATTATCTATGCATAGTCACTTTACAAATGATCTCAACTAACCTGAACCCCTGCACATTGACATGGTACAGGCACCCCCTTTATATAAACTCATTACTGTCATGTACTTTTCTTGTGTTACTTTTGTTTGATTGATTAGATTTTTTAAACGTTAACTTTATTTTAAACGTTTTAAACGTTTAAAGTTTATTTAGTAAATATTTTTTCAACTCTATTCCTTTAACTGCATTGTTGGTTAAGGGCTTGTAAGTAAGCATTTCACGGTAATGTTGTATTCGGCGCATGTGACAAATACAATTTCATTTGATTTGATTTACTTGGCCTACTGCCATAATCAGTTTAATATCAAAATATTAGTGTGCATGTAAATGTACTCACAGTCTACAAATGCAATCACTTTTACCAAAAGAAATCAGGGACAAGTGAGAATAGTACAAATTCCAGAGGCTATTTAGAAAGACACAGTGGCTTTGTGTACAGTAATATACAATAGCTGTAAAATATTGCATGCTAGCAAAAGAAAAGATAGCCAACAGTTAAGAGCCATTATTCAGTCTGTAGGTCTTCTCTACTGTGTACAGGAAGGAATCTTTCTAGCTAGCATGTGCTGAGGAGGGGAGAGGGAGAAGTGTCAGTGTCAAGTCAATCTAGCAGAGAGAGAGAGAGAGAGAGAGAGAAATAGGGAGTAAGTCGATGTAGACCGCACAACTGATATATAGTCTCTGCGGCTGGCTCACTCTAACTATCCACCCAGATACATCTCTCTCTCTCTCTCTCTCTCTCTCTCTCTCTCTCTCTCTCTCTCAATTCAATTAAAATTTCAATTTGAGAGACTTTATTTACATGGGAAACTTATGTTTACATTGCCAAAGCAAGTGAAATAGATAATAAACAAATGTGCAATAAACAAACATGAACAGTAAACATTACACTCACACAAGTTCCAAATGAATAAAGACATTACAAATGTCATATTATGTCTATATACAGTGTAGTAACGATGTGCAAATAGTTAAAAGTACAAAAGGAAAAATAACTAAACATAAACATGGGTTGTATTTACAATGGTGTTTGTTCTTCACCATTTTCTTGTGCCAACAGGTCACACATTTTGCTGCTGTGATGCACACTGTGGTATTTGACCCAATAGATATGGGAGTTTATCAAAATTGGATTTGTTTTTTGAATTCTTTCTGGGTCTATGAAATCTGAGGGAAATATGTGTCTCTAATATGGCCATACTGTCCTGCCCTGGCCATAGAGAGTCTTTTTATTCTCTATTTTGGTTGGGCCAGGGTGTGACTAGGGTGGGCATTCTATGTCCTTTTTTCCATGTTTTGTATTTCTATGTCTTGGCCTGGTATGGTTCTCAATCAGGGACAGCTGTCTATCGTTGTCTCTGATTGAGAACCAGACTTAGGTAAGTTAACTTTGTAGTTGTTCAGGGCACAGAGCCCAAAGCTTCACGGTTGTTGTTTTTTTGTTCTTCGTTTTGTCGGTGGCATTTTTAAATAAAGTTAAAATGTACGCTTACCATGCTGCACCTTGGTCCAGCCCTTCAGCCAGCCATGACACATACATCTGGCAGGAGGTTAGGAAGTGGAGGTCAGTTTCCAGCTAATTGTGTGGGCAGTGTGCACATACCCTGTCTTCTCTTGAGAGCCATGTCTGCCTACGGCGGCCTTTCTCAATAGCAAGGCTATGCTCACTGAGTCTGTACACAGTCAAAGCTTTCTTTAAGTTTGGGTCAGTCACAGTGGTCAGGTATTCTGCCACTGTGTACTCTCTGTCTAGGGCCAAATGGCTTTCTAGTTTGCTCATTTTTGCTCATTCTTTCCAATGTGTCAAGTAATTCCCTTTTTTGTTTTCTCATGATTTGGTTGGGTCTAATTGTGTTGCTGTCCTGGGGCTCT
>NC_056447.1:32693362-32785862 GCF_018296145.1 Oncorhynchus tshawytscha | reverse complement strand
TTTAGTCAAATTATTAATTTTGTGTATGGTTTCCTAGAAAGAAGGGTGGCTCAACTTACCCCCATTAGCTCAACTTACCCCACTCTCCCATACAGCTAGCCCTGGCTTCCAGCAAAACCAGAACACACAGACTGTCAACACACAGCTTCACCAGAGGTACAGAAAACAGAGGCCAGCCTATTGCCTGGACTAGCTCACTGTATAGAGACACATTCAGAGGGTTACATACTGTGGTAAAATCAGCTAAAATCGAAACAAATCAACACAGAAAAGGTTCTGAGGTGAGGATGTGTGTTTCTATCACTCTGAAGATTGTGAACAATTTCTCCAAATAAATCAGCAAATGTAACCCCTACTAAAATGTGCAAAATAATTTTGCAAAATAGTGAAACCATTTTACAAGAGAAACGGGCAATTATTTGGTAAATATTTTTTCAACGATCTTTATGGTCAATGAGTGTACAAAACTAAGTGTACAAAACATTAGGAACACCTTCCTAATATTGAGTTGAACCTCCTTTGCCCTCAGAACAGCCTCAATTCGTCGGGGCATGGACTACAAGGTGCCAAAAGCATTCCACACTGATCAAATCCAATCATATGTTATTTGTCACATGCGCCGAATTCAACAGGTAGACCTTACAGTGAAATGCTTACTTACAAGCCCTTAACCAACAATGCTTTAATAAGTTCTACGAAAAAAACAAAAACAAGTGTTAATTAAGTAAGAAATAGAAAATAAAAGGTAAAAAATGATTAAACAGCAGCAATAAAATAAGAATAGCGAGGCTATATACAGTGGGTACCGGTTAGGGGGCATCGGTTAGTCGAGGTAATTGAGGTAATATGTAAAGTTAAAGTGGCTATGCATAGATTATAAACAGTGAGTAGCAGCAGTATAAAAGAGGGGTCTGGGTAGCCCTTTGATTAGCTGTTCAGAAGTCGTATGGCTTGGGGGTAGAAGCTGTTAAGAAGCCTTTTGGACCTAGACTTGGTGCTCCGGTACCGCTTGCCGTGCGGTAACAGAGAGAACAGTCTATGACTAGGGTGGTTGGAGTCTTTGACCATTTTTAGGGCCTTACTCTGACACCGCCTGGTATAGAGGTCCTGGATGGCAGGAAGCTTGGCCCCAGTGATGTACTGGGCCATACGCACTACCCTCTATGATGCCTTGCGGTTGGAGGCCGAGCAGTTGCCATACAAGGCAGTGATGCTACCCGTCAGGATGCTCTCGATGGTGCAGCTGTAGAACCTTTTGAGGATCTGAGGACCCATGCCAAATCTTTTCAGTCTCCTGGGGTGAAATAGGCTTTGTCATGCCCTCCTCACGACTGTCTTGGTGTGTTTGGACCATGATAGTTTGTTGGTGATGTGGACACCAAGGAACTTGAAGCTCTCAACCTGTTTCACTACAGCCCCGTCGATGAGAATGGGGCGTGCACGGTCCTCCTTCTCCTGTAGTCCACAATCATCTCCTTTGTCTTGATCACGTTGAGGGAGAGGTTGTTGTTCTGGCACCACACTGCCAGGTCTCTGACTTCCTCCCTATAGGCTGTCTCATCTTGGTCGTTGATCAGGCCTACTACCACCATTGTGTCATAGGCAAACTTGATGATGGTGTTGGAGTCGTGCCTGGCCATGCAGTCATGAGTGAACAGGGAGTACAGGAGGGGACTGAGCACGCACCCCTGAGGGCCCCTGTGTTGAGGATCAGCGTCTCGGATGTGTTGTTCCCTACCCTTATCACCTGGGGGCTGCACGTCAGGAAGTCCAGGATCCAGTTGCAGAGGGAGGTGTTTAGTTGTTCATCTGTGGATCTGTTGGGGTGAGTATGCAAATTGGAGGTGGTAGAGGGTTTCTGGGATAATGGTGTTGATGTGAGCCATGACCAGCATTTCAAAGCACTTCATGGCTACAGACGTGAGTGCCATGGGTCGGTAGTCATTTAGGCAGGTTACCTTAGTCATGCTGGCCCATGTTGACTCCAATGCTTCCCACAGTTGTGTCAAATTGGCTGGTGGACCATTCTTGATACACATGGGAAACTGTTGAGTGGGAAAAACCCAGCAGCGTTTCAGTTCTTGACATACTCAAACCAGTGAATATTTTGTCTTTCCTATTATGCTTCTGAATGGCACACATACACAATCCATGTCTCAATTGTCTCAAGGCTTCAAAATCCTTCTTTAACCTGTCTCCTCCCCTTCTTCTCCACTGATTGAAGTGGATTTTACAGGTGACATCAATAAGGGATCATAGCCATGTCATGGAAAGAGCAGGTGTTCCTAATGTTTTGTACACTCCGTGTATATCCTTCAGTATAATTGTACAATTGAACATAAAATGCAAAATACCTGTATTTGTTTAACAAGTATTACAAATAGCAACAATAAACAAACAATAAAAAACTGTGGTGAGCAGTGAACTGAAGAGGAAAAGGAATGAGATGGCTGACGTTACCTTAGACTCCAGGTCAAGGGTCATGTGCAGGGTTCAAGGGTCACTATCACAGATGGAGGAACTTTCTCGACGTCCTGAGGATAGTGATAATAAACGGAAGGATTAAAACACAGTAAAAAGGGCAGAACATTGTTTCACTAAAACATGCACTGAACTTCTGTAAAAGGGAGAGAGCAGGATGGGAGAGAGAAAGGGAGAGAGAAAGGGAGAGAGCAGGATGGGAACAACCCACAACCTGAACACTTCAAATCAAATCAAATCCTATTTTATTTGTCACATACATATGGTTAGCAGATGTTAATGCGAGTGTAGTGAAATGCTTGTGCTTCTAGTTCCGACAATGCAGTAATAACCAACGAGTAATCTAACTAACAATTCCACAACTACTACCTTATACACACAAATGTAAAGGGATAAAGAATATGTACATGAAGATATATGAATGAGTGATGGTACAGAACGGCATAGGCAAGATGCAGTAGATGGTATAGAGTACAGTATATACATATGAGATGAGTAATGTAGGGTATGTAAACAAAGTGGTATAGTTTAAAGTGGCTACTGATATATGTATTACATAAAGATGGCAAGATGCAATAGATGGTATGTAGTACAGTATATACATATGAGATGAGTAATGTAGGGTATGTGAACATTATATTAAGTGGCATTGTTTATAGTGGCTAGTGATACATTTTTTACATCAATTCCCATTATTAAAGTGGCTGGAGTTGAGTCAGTATGTTGGCAGCAGCCACTCAATGTTAGTGGTGGCTGTTTAACAGTCTGATGGCCTTGAGATAGAAGCTGTTTTTCAGCCTCTCACTCTATTGACTAGAGGTGCAGTAGCCTACTGAGTCCTGTTATGTGGTAATGTGTGCTGATCAGTGTGAAGCTGACCAGAGCCGTAGAAACGAATGTTTATTTTCAGATCTCGGGCAGATGAATAAGCCATAGGTAGATATAATCAAGAACAAAATGTGAACAAACACATGCATGCACACACTGGTGTGGGATATGCCTGCTGGCAGCATTAAGGAAACACAAACACACAGAGAAGGCTAGGACATGGCACAAGTGTGTGAGGTCAGGGTCTTTCCCAGGTACAGATAAAGGAGAGAGTAGGAGAGGAGTAAGGAGGAGAGAGACGGAGGAAGAGCTGTACAACACTGAGTCACATTGTCTGGCTGGAGATCAATGTCTGTTAGACGCTCAGAGAGAGAGAGAGAGAGAGAGAGAGAGGGAAGAGACCTCATTTTCAAGGCTTTATTTAGTTTTAGTTGTATAATTAAGCAATAATGCCCGAGGTGGTGTGGTGTTTGGACAATATACCACGGCTAAGGGCTGTTCTTAAGCACGACGCAACACAGAGTGCCTGGATAAAGCCCTTAGCCGTGGTATATTGGCCATATATCACAAACTCCAGAGGTGCCTTATTGCTATTATAAACTGGTTACCAATGTAAAAATACATGTTTTGTCATACCCTTGGTATACGGTCTGATATACTACGGCTGTCAGCCAATCAGCATGCAGGTCTCACACCACTCAGTTTATAAAAACATTTTAAAAATATTATTTAGTTTAAGTTTCAGTGTTAGAAAAGCATGCATGGGAGGCAAGGAGCCATTTGGGTTGTTCAGTTTTCTGTGTTTTTGGGATGTCACGCAGTAATACATAAGGTACTGGGTCAGGTCATAGGTTAGGTTAGCCCTTCTCAAGACTCCAATGTGACAATGGAGTCATTCCATGTCCAATTTGATTAGCTGAGGTGATTTGGTGAAGTGTGAAATGCTCTATCTAGAAGCAATTGATCATTTATTGCGATACGGTTTTGGAAACCTTGAACACTCAACTTAATTATCATCCAAAAATAGCTTTACAATTACAAAATATACGCTGTTTTACCACAGATTTCCACTGAGATTGTTGGTGTAATACAGCTTCCAGCCAACAGGTTTATTTGGTTCCTTTCCAAGTTCCCTTTAGCTCAGGAAGTGCAACGTAAAACACCTCTGTGGGAATCTGCATTAAAACGGTGCACAGTCAGTTCTTATTTTGGATTTGTAAAATCATTTTGGTTTGATATGAAAGTAGAATTTCCAAAAGCGTCTTGCACACAGTGATTATTAACAGTTCAACAGAGCATAGGGACAGCTGTACACATTAACCCCACTGTGGTCAATTATTTAAATGATAACCCTACTGATGTCTGTATGGCCTTAGGTTCTCCAGAGCTAAGATTAAGCTTGGTTAGGTTTAAATTATAAAGTCAATCTCAATATGACTTGGTGGAAGGAAACTCTCTCTCGTCCAGGTTTACACCAATTAAATACTATCTAACTTAAGTAGTACATGCAAGAAGAATCAAGTTAGCTACCTAACTGTTTCCTTCCCTTGTTAGCTAGTGATAACTGGCAATGGTGATGCACAAACTAGGCCTTTTTGAAAAATCACCATCTCCTGGCTGCATTAACCCGACAGATTTAGTATCTTGAAAACCCTTCCAACGGCTTGTTCCTAGAGTTTAGGACAAAACTAAAAATGAACATAATTCATGATGGTTTTTATTTATTTTTGTTCGTTTTGGAGTCAAAGTTAATAGTTTCAGTATAGTTTAAGTTTTTTGAACAGGTTTATGAATTATTTTATTTCAGTTTACTAAATAGTTTTTTCATGATTTGTTTTAGTTTACTATAATAACCTTGGCACACACACACACACACACGCACAAACCCACACACACGCAGACGTAGGGACATAAATGTGGTTGATTTAAATCCCTTTAAGTGTAAATGTTTATCGTGACGCAGGGAGAGATGCAGATGGAGAGTGAGTGGAAGAAATGAAAATAGTTCTTTTGAATGTGAATATGTGTTTAACCTTTGGGGTGCTGTGTCAGGGCAAGCTTGGATGTGTGTGTCTATGTGTTAATAATAGCATAAATGATTTAGACAGAAGCAGCTTTCATGCTGCATAGAAAATTATTGCAGCAAAAATAACCTAAATGAGAAGGTGGATTCAACTTTTGCTCTGTTACTGTTACGTAAAGCAAGACCATGAATATGCAAGCAGAGGAATTTAGCTTGAAAAACTGGTCGTTTAGGTGATCTCAGATTTCGTCATAACAATGCGTATATTGAGTTCAATGCATTGTCATAAAGGGAGAAAGTGATCTGCTCATACATATTGTCTACACTGAATACGAAATAGATAAACAGACTGGATTAATGGATGCCTGTATAGACTCTCACCGCAAGGTCAAATAAAAGACACAATGCTGGATATTGACGTCCTAACACACGCACTTAGTCACACACAAGCACATGAGCGTGTACTTACACGCACACACACACACACACACGCACACACACACACACACACACATACACAAAATACACAGACATCCCTTCTGCCATTAATAAAGGCCTTAAAGTGAAGTACATAATAATGATTCAAATGTCAATAAGAATACATTTCAAAGTGATTTCCCATTGTTGACCTCAGAGAGAAAGTCCAATATTATGACAGGAAACAACTGCATTATCTGTAATAATCCAATCATTGGGCATGGTAGAAATGATTGCAGTTCACGAGTCAATAAGGTGGGACAGAGAATGGAATTACACTTCATGCTGATTCAATTCATCCTAATATAATCCTAGCAAACCCGGGAACATTTCAAGAACATTAGCTAAGATTCCCATTAAGTTCTAGTTAGTCTTTTATTTTACATTTGGATGTTGTCCTAACTAACATTTTCCCAGCAAACCAGAATTAGTTCTGTGAAAGTTCCCAGAACATTCGTTAGGTTGCGGCAAATGTTCTCATAACACAAAAACTGCCCAGTCGTGTTGATAATAATACAATGTTAGTATAAAACATTCGCCTGATGTTGCAAGAATGTTCCCAGAACACATTTTATCTCTTCTTTAAAGTTGCCCCGAATGTTTCATTAGGTTGTGGAAACAGTCTGGTGGGAACATTGTGGGGACATCACAAAAGATGAACTGAACAGTTTTGCTGGTGATTATACAATGTTCTTTTAGGTTGCAAAAACATTCACCTGATGTTACAAGAACGTTCCCAGAACACATTTTTATTTTCTTTAAAGTTCTTAAAACATTTATTTAGGTTGTGGGAACATTGTGGGGATATAACTACAGATAGGTTCCCAAAACAATACAATTGTCCAGTTGTGCTCTCTGATGTTTGTATCAGGGTGCACAAAACATTCCTTTGATGCTGCAAGAATGTTGACGGAACAGCATTTCTGAGGTCTTTAAAGGTTCACAGAACATTTAATTAGGTTGTAGGAAATGTGTGGGTACATTACAAGAGACAGGTTTCCAAAGCTCAAAATATGCTCAGTTGTGATGACATTCATACAATGTTCAAGTTAGCTTGTGCGGGACATTTCTTTATGTTGTAAAAAAATTGACAGAACACTGGGTTCTTTAAAGGTTCCTAGAATATTTCATTAATTTATGGATGTTGTCTGGGATGTTTCAATAATATGATTGTGATATTCACATATTTTACTTAAGAGGTTGCACAGAACATTCCCACAAAGTTGCAAAATATTCCACAATTTCCAATTAAATCACACACACGCACACGCACTCGCACACACACACACACACACACACACACACACACACACACACACACACACACACACACACACACACACACACACACACACACACACACACACACAAACACACACACTGACTTCAATAGACAAACAAAACACAGACTCTGCTATAGGGGCTTAGCATCAAGTTCGCACCTTGCGTATACACTGAGTATACAAAACATTAGGAACACTTTCCTAATATTGAGTTGCACTCCTTTTTGCCTTTGGAACTGCCTAAATTTGCCTACCCATGAATTCTACAAGGTGACGAAAACATTCCACAGGGATGCTGGCCCCTGATGACTCCAATGCTTCCCACATTTGTGTCAAATTAGGTGGATATCCTTTGGGTGGTGGACCATTCTTGATACACATGGGTAACTGTTGAATGTGAAAAACCCAGCACCGCTGCAGTTCTTGACACACTTAAACCGGTGCGCCTGGCACCTATTACCAAACCCATTCAAAGGCCTCTGTTGTCTTTCCCATTCACCATCTGAATGGCACACATACACAATTCATGTCTCAATCCAGCCAACTTGAGACAAGTGTGGGAAGAATTGGGGCGGCAGGGTAGCCTAGTGGTTAGAGCGTTGGACTATCCCCGAGCTGACAAGGTACAAAGGTACAAATCTGTAGTTCTGCCCCTGAACAGGTAGTTAACCCGTCGTTGAAAATAAGAAATTGTTCTTAACTGACTTGCCTAGTTAAATAAAGGTAAAATAAAATAAATAAAAAATTGGTGTCAAAATGGGACAGCATTCCAGTGGAATGCTTTCGACACGTTGTAGTCCATGCCCTGATGAATTGAGGCTGTTCTGAGGGTAAAAGACGGTGCAACGCAATATTAGGAAGGTGTTCCTAATGTTTTGTACACTCAGTGTACATGATCATGTCACCCTTCTCATTGTTTTATTTTTTTATATTAAAAATATATGTTCATGTGTACATTTTTACCAGCCCACCCAACTCAACAATGGCATTTGCGGGAATTGTCAGATGGCCAATCCGCCCCTGGAAACAGACACGCTAGATTCTCCCTTTTAAAAAACTGACCTGTGCAGCTGTAACATTGTCAGGCACGTGCACAGATAAGGCTCTATCTGTGCAGAGCACACGTCCCTTTGCCATTCCAGTATTGAAAGTGCCCTTTTGGGTGGAGGTATAATTTATTTTTGTACATTTGTTGTCATTGTTGATCGGAACCCACAGCCCGCAAGTCGTCTTCAAGTTCGCCACCCCCACCCTGTCCCTTGGTTGCGCCTGTTGATCTTGCCCTGTACGGAGCTCGCTCGAGAGTCGCGCCCAGTTGTATCTTTTTCAGGTCTGCCCTGAATCAAGCTCCGGGTCACGTGCATGGCTTGAGAGATGCGATTACCGGCCTAGTGTGTGTAGCTAGATACCTAGTTTAAATATTATCAGTACTGCCACAGCAGCATACCATTGATTAACACTTGATAACACTTGATTTAGCCTCCATCATCATCAATATTTGGTCTGCTTGGCTGATACGCGCAGCAGAGAGAGACAGAACGACAGAGAGGTAAATTACAATCAGTAAAAGAAATTGAGCTAGCTAACTAGCAGATTTACATCAATCATCAGCATCAATACCCTATTTTCCCCATGTCATTCATGTCTTTAGGAGGCACTGTAACTACACTGAATGAAAATATTAACGCAACATGCAACAATTTATACGATTTTACTGAGTTACAGTTCATATTTGGAAATCAGACAATTGAAATAAATAAATTAGGCCCTAATTAATGGATTTCATATGGCTGGGAATACCAATATGCATCTGTTGGTCACAGATACCTTTTATAAAAGCAGCGTGACACATCTCCTTCTCATAGAGTTGATCAGGCTGTTGATTGTGGAATGTTGTCTCACTCATCTTCGATGGCTTTTGAAGTTGCTGGATATTGGCGGCAACTGGAACATGCTGTCATACACATAGATCCAGAGCATCCCAAACATGCTCAATGGGTGACATGTCTGGTGATTATGCAGGCCAACTGGGACATTTTCAGCTTTGTTTCAGAACATTCAATCATCTGGCAACAGCTCTGGTTACATTCCTGCAGTCAGCATGCCTATTGTATTCTCCCTCAAAACATCTGTGAGACATCTGTGGTATTGTGTTGTGTGACAAAACTGCACATTTTAGAGAGGTCTTTTACTGTCCCCAGCACAAGGTGCACCTGTGTAATGATCATGCTGTTTAATCAGTTTATATATATGCTACACCTGTCAGGTGGATGGATTATCTTGTCAAAGCAGAAATGCTCACTAACAGGCATGTAAACAATTTTGTGCACAACATTTGAGAGAAATAAGCTTTTTGTGCATATGGAACATTTCTGAGATATTTTATTTCATCTCATGAAACATGGGATCAACACTTGACATGTTGCATAGGCCTATACTCAATTTGTTTTCTTCATGTTAGCTACAGAAGCATTTGGTGTGTAATGAATTTCGAGATATTAATCATGAAAGTATTTATTTTTCAAGAGGGGGCTTTTTTCCATTTACCTCATTTGGTAGTATACTTCAAATTCCAATATCGAACGAAGAAATAGAAGACTGGTCATGGGGCGGCAGGTAACCTAGCGGTTAAGCGCGTGGGAACAATAACCGAAACGTCACTTGTTCGAATCCCCAACTAGCTCGCGATCACGGGTGACCTGGCTGGAAAATGAGCAAGATGAGCAAGGCATTTGATCCCAATTTCTCATCTGGATAAGAGCGTCTGCTAAATGTCATGAAATGGAACAAACCAATTCGAGGGGACCGTCCGGCACCATCAGTTCCCTTTTCTACACTGCCGTAATATGTACACCATAAGCAAACAGTGAGCGATTTGTATTCGTCAAAATAGGACTTCAGAAAAAAATGACATGTTAAACTTAGTTCTAGGCTAACCTCTGCGCATCAAGTAGGCTAGACTAATTCCCTTTCAATTGACCTGAGGCAAATAGGGTCCGTTTTTATTGAACTAAATAAAATATGCCAGTTATATCCATGCCATATTTAGAATTAAACTTTTGAGTTGAAGGGTTCAGAGTCGAGTTTTTAGACTGCTACCGAGCACAGAGCAAAAGTGTGCTCCAAAATAATGATTAACAAAAGTGGACCAGTATGGGGACCTGCGTCCGGCGTCATGTGAAGTGTGCTTAAAACAATCAGCATGTGTAGCCTAGTAGTCTAAATAAAGTGGACATTTTAAATTGGAATGTTGTATTTCTCTTGAGAAAGCAAGCAACAGGTGACATTATTTCTGCACAACACAGCGGAAGATGCACAACATAGAAGAAGAGATAAACCCAACACATTATTAGGCCTACAGCTTCTAGAACATCATAAAGCGAATGTAGGCTTTTCTAAGCAACAAACATTTGTTTTGCTTTAGGCCTATTTTGTCCTTTAGGCCTATTTTGTCCTAAAATGTGGGTACAGTATAGCCTACAGCAGAGCGGGAGGCAAAACATCTAGGCCTATTGAGATTACAAGACAGGTCTAAAACCAAAACACAGAAATTAGACCTATTCCCGAAAGATATTATGAATTTAATTTTATCCTGAGAATTAGGCCTAATTTAGCCTTATCCACGAGAATATTAGGCTAATAAAACCGGTGATAAAGTCAGCATTGCAATAATTTGAACATGCATGAATAATAAAAATAACATAAATTAAAGCTAAGTTTCCATTCATAAACATTTATTGATGAATGGTGGAAATGTAGATATTCCATTTTAAACATGTAGCTCAAGATAATGGTCGCGGACTGTGTTGTCCAAACAATATGTGGCGACATTTTATAGAGCAACATTAAGTTATTGAACATTACATTCATATTTTCCAATTTGAGTTCCCAATCGTTTTCTGATCGGTTAAAACCCACGGCGTTGCGGGTAACATGCGTGCAATACTTCCAACACTTCCATAACATTCATAGAAGGACACCTTCAGATGAAGGAATTTCTCCTCCTCGTATTGGTGAATCGTGATAAAACTTTTGATAAAGTCAAACTGAAGCTTCACCTGATTTAAGAGCATGCATATATCAAAGACAAGACGAGAAAAGAAGAAAGAAAACCATTTAGTGCATTTGGACATAACTGATATAAAAGTAGGCTTATATTTAATCAAAATATTCTTACAATATTCAAAAAATAAAAAGCAACCTATTGTGTGACAAGATAACATGATATTGTCTGAATATTTACTGAATTAAAATGTGCCCTTTTGAATTATAAAGGAATCCTGAAGTACAAACTGCCATCAGATTTAAAAATATAGTGGGCTACACACAATGAAAGCCAAACGGTATAGAACACAACGCACTCCATTCCAGAGACGATATAATTCCCAATGTCCTGTCTGTCTTTCTCCAGACATACTGTATAAGCCAAGCCTGACAAGTGAAAGGTGATGCGTCAGCAGGTTTGTGTGTATAGAGAATGATGCTCGATGTCAGACGGTACGGCGAGACGTGAGGAGAGGAGGAGAGGTGAGTTGAGGAGACCGATGGATGATGAAGTCCCTCAAACATTTTGGCCCAAATCACCAAAAAAGTGATGAGTTCAAACTATAAAATGTATAAAACGGGTTCAACGAAATCTTCACAACAATAGTAAAAGAACAGCAAATACCGGACATGACCCACACGGTTGTCTTAGGATAGGCTATAACCCTAACACTAACCCCTCAATTCAACCCTTTCATTGTTCCTCTCTAATCAGGGACTTATTTAGGCCTGGGACGCCAGGTGGGTGCAATTAATTATCAGGTAGAATAGAAAACCAGCAAGTTCACGGACCTAGTGTAAAAGTTGAATTAAATACCCCTGGTGTACGCCATAGGCTACTGTTTGAATGCTCAAAACATGAACAACATTGATAATATGAGAATGTGGCAAATTATACAAAGAAGACAGGCTGAAACATCTAAATATTGAAGTTACCTTTCAGTTCAATTTGACTACATTTACTGTAGGCCCTAAATGAAAGCCTATTGAGAAAGGTTTGGATGCACAGATACTTAATGATTATTGTACACTTTTGACGGAGATGTCAAACGAAACAAACCGCGCACATGTTTTCTTTTTACTTCTTAAAATAGCTACAAAATAACGACGGTAAAACAATTAAGATGCATAGAGGATATTTAACTACCTAACCCCGTTCTCATAAAATATCGCAACAAAATGTAAAAACAAAATAAAAGGTGTAATTTGTATCTTTGTCACGCCACAACTTGACGCACAGAAACTTTACACATCTGACTAAATGTAAGACCATTTATTTTCCTCTTTTAAATTGTTTTACTATTTTTGACGCCGTAAAACTCACATGAAAAACTCTGGGGACGAGGGGGTGTTGTCGGATCCGTTTTCCCTGCAGCCGTTGGTTATGAGCTTCTCGTACTTGTCCTTGTATGCGTCCCGCTCCCTGGCCAGCCGTGATATCTCCGCCTTGAGGTGGTCCACCTGCTGGATCAGCTGCGTCTTCTCGCCCTCCAGAACATGTCTCTGCTGGACCCGCTTGTAGCGGCAGGACTGGGCATAGCCTCTGTTCTTTAGGGTCCTCCTCTTCTGTTTCAGCCGGATCACCTCCTCCTTGCTGACCCCGCGCAGTTGTCGGTTCAGCTCCCGTACTGACATGCTCACCAGCTGGTCGTCCGAAAACCGGTCGTCCAGGTCCAGGTGTCCTATGTGCTGGTGGCTGCCTGCCGAACTGGCGTTGGACGGGACCCCTGTGGAGGGGTGGTGTCCCCCGGCGTGGTGGTGGTGGTGATGGTGGTGGGGACCTCCGTTCTGCGCTGCCGCTGCAGCGATAACAGCGGATACCACAGCGGCTGCTGAGCCCATCTCCTCCCCGGCCATGCCGCCTCCTGCCCCGGCCACCCCGGCGAACTGCTGCCCTCTAGCATAGCCATCGAAGGACTGGAGATGGTGGCTGCTGCTGATCAGCGCCTCTACCGCGTCTTCGGGGCTGAAGCCCAGCGCTTCGGGATTCAGCTGCTGTTGGTAGCCGCTCATCCAGTAGAAATCCTCCAGGTGAGCCTTCTGCTCGCTCCCGGAGCCCGGGCTGGGCGCCGAAAAGCTTGGGGAAGGGGGAACCGAGCTGCAAGGCGTGCTCATCGGGGTGGAAGACAAGGATCCCCCGGCGATCAGGCGGCTGCACTGGCTGATGCTGCGATCCGGCTCCACCGGCTCCTTTTTCACTTCAAACTTCATCAGATCGAAGTCATTAACATATTCCATGGCCAGGGGACTGGTGGGCAGGTCGGAGTTGCTCATTGCCAGTTCTGATGCCATCCTGCTGCTGCTGAAAGCAGTCCTCCAAAGGGGCTGAGCAGCACCTGTCAAAGCGGGCTGCTGTGACATGCACTGAGCCAGCTTGATTTCTTTATTTATTTTATCTTCCAGAAAATGGAGAGAAAAAACACAAGGTTTCTAGCCTAATTGCGCAGCGCACGTTTTTTTTGTTATTTTTTTTCTCTCTTTTTATGCAGTCTCTGCACTGACGCACCAGAGCAGCGCGTGCGTCTCACTCTCCTCCGTTTTCTCCCTCTCTTTCTCCTTGTCTGAGCGCAGTTCTGTGTGTTTCTAACATTTAACACTTCATGCCTTATTTTAGGATTAGTGCGCCAAATTGAAGGAGGTTCACGTGCCGTGTCTCACAGGCAAATTCATGCCTTGTAGAGAAGGAAAGAAAAACAACTCCACCCCAGGCTTGACGGAGAGAGTGTTTTTTTAAAAGCCATCAATCCCTGCAGACGAGTTCAAACGCCTTGCTGAATTTTATAGGCGTCCTAACATCAGGGCTTTGGGCTCAAATATTACATTTGTACTCACAGCCAATGAGCTATCTCGCTTTGAGGGATAATTAGCATAATAGACATAATAGTAGAACATCCAACATTTTGGAAACTCTGGGAGCCCTCTCTAGAATGCAGAATAAAGACAGTAAAAACAAACAAAGAAACACCACTTAGCCTATTGGTTATAACGACTTTCAATTAATGGTAAATATGTTCATCCCATTTCTTTGAATAAAGTTGGGATACCTACATAGGCTATATAAGCGAGTTAAGCTACATATAAAAAGCAAGTTAATAGTATATTAGCTACCTTATGAATAGGGTATAGATATAGCCATTTTGTCAGCATAATAACAAATAGGCATAGGCTATGTTTTTAAAACATTGGGGTTGTAGGGCCTAAAACGTAGGTTATCCAATTGATTCTAACATATCGAAGAAGGTTAGTTAAGTAGCAGTAACACTATTAGTGTTGGGTGTAATTATTTCATTGTGGAAATATGGGTTAGATGAAGGTAAACACTTCACTTACCGCGAAACATTTACCAGCCAAAGTGGCCTCACTTCTCTCAGTCTATGCGTTTATAAAACCTCATTCAGAGCTATTTATAAGGCTCTGACCTAATGGACATGCTCAATTATGTTTACTATGTTCTTCTGATACCACTTCAATTTAGGTCGCGTTCCCCTGCTCAGACGTTGCATGCATCAACCAATGGTTACGTGCCACGTCATCGTCCGTCATCGACTGACAGATTGCTATAGCATATGATGTGGTTAGCTGATACGTGCAATACCTATCAAGGCGTTGTAAGATCTGGCAGGCGTCAACAACAGCGGGGCAGAGGAACGCGCCTATTCTCTTGTAGCAGTTCTTGATCAGTGAAGTCATTGAACGTGCACTCGTGTTGTCGATACGGTTGTAAAGTCATGGGTCCGGCTATGTGAGTGAGTGGCTGTTAGCAAACCCAACAGCGCCACCCTTTGGGATGACACAGTAGGCCTAGGGCAGGAATTAGTTACGACAGGTGTTACGATCCCCTCTGCTTTTTGTTACTTTGTACAATGATTAAACATATAGCAGGATCTGCATAAATAATGTACATTCTCGAGTCGCTGGATGTGAGAGCATACATTTCCGATTTTACAATAAGAAAGACGAAAAAACAAGGTAAGAACACACTGATGATGGTGCATGGTCATACTGTTTGGACCAGGACTTTAGTGTTATATATGTCACTTTCACTATAAGCTCTTTATAACACACTCCATCAAATACTTCTCTGCCTCTTAGCTCCAATATGGAGTAATCTTCAATAGAGCCTGTTTCCCTTCTAATGAACAGAACAGACATAGTAGCCCCCCCCCCTTCCTCCCTCTATATGGCAGGAGTGGTGGCACATAAGAACAAACCATAAAGAGGGTTATCCTCAGAGGAGATGAGAGTAAATAACTTATCTCTCTGTAGAGCATGTCACACGGGAAAGCAACATCTAGAAACCCAACGCCCCCAGCAGCACAGCACCAAGTCCCCTGTGCCTCAACACTAGTAGATATTCTCCTGGTCCCTGTGACTGTTCATGAGGACTTAGCGCTAAACACAGAGGATGTTTTTTTTCATTAACACACAAAACAGAGTAGGCTCTCTGAGGAGGTGTCTCTGATGGGTTGAGTAAATATCAGAGGAGAGGTGTCCCTTCCAATTCCACTCTGCTGCTGCTGCTGTGTAAACACATAGTCATTATTAGTCAATAGAAGAACTAGAAAGTGTAATTATGGTGAATCTCTGTCAATTAAGTGAGGCTATGAAACAGTCAAACACATCTTTAAGCACATGTCATTTAGACAACAACATGCTCATATGATCAAAATTATATTTCTTTATCCAAGTTGTTTTGTACTACGCAGTATTAAATACATTAGTAATAATGCACTTTTTTTTTAATGCATTAGTGGACATTTTATTATATGTTTCCAATAATGTACATTAGCCTATTTATAATGTTGCTGATATTGCATGGACCATACAAGTTGCAATATAAGATTTCCTTGTTTTATATTTTTTTTCTAAAAAGCCATAGTTAGTCCTATAGATCTCGTAGGGCCTAGGCCATGGTATTTTCTCTTGCCTGCAATCAACAGTATCCAGTTGTTTCACTGTTGTTTCACTTCACTGATTCAGTTTGGACCTGCTCCAATAGAAGGGTAAATGGACTGTCTAAAATGTAGCCTGTCTAATCGGTGTCCTCTCAGAAACTATGCGTGGGTTTATCAGAAACTATGGGCAGGTTTAACCCAAATACCCATAGTGTTAATGAGAGATGATGTGACCTATCCGATTTCACCCCAGGAGAACCCAAATGTATCCTGGGTAAAAGTACCCAGTGTTCCATTCAGGTCTGGCCTGGGATTTACTGTTAGTGTGACCTATTAATTATTATATCCAGGCTCTCCTGATTGTATGACTTATGTTCCACATCATATGGAACTCATTTTTATTTTTAAATAAGCTTATGTTACGGACTTAGCCAGTATCACTTCCCCCTGATTTGCCTCCTACCTGGCTGGAACTCAGGACCTCTTCTTTGTGAACACATGTAACTGCCCTCCTTGACAGCGTTCCAACGGGTTGAGCCACCCAAAAGTGACCCATTTCTTTTGAGATGAGGTGTGGGGTGGGGGTGTAGACAATCACTGAAGGGTCATCTGAAAGAACAATCTGTGTGTTGATTTTGAAGTACCCTTTATTAAGGCAGAAAAACTCAGTGTAACTTCAATAAACCCACATTAAAACAGGCAAACTGAAGTTGCTACATCCATATTTTTGGACTAAATTATAAACTAGCAAAAAAAGAAACGTCCCTTTTTTAGGACCCTGTCTTTCAAAGATAATTTGAAAGAATCCAAATAACTTCACAGATCTTCATTGTAAAGGTTTTAAACACTGTTTCCCATGATTGTTCAATGAACCATAAACAACTAATGAACATGCACCTGTGGAACGGTTGTTAAAACACTAACAGTATAAGATGGTAGGCAATTAAGGTCACAGTTATGAAAACTTAGGACACTAAAGAGGCCTTTCTACTCACTCTGAAAAACACCAAAAGAAAGATGCCCAGGGTCTCTGCTCATCTGTGTGAACGCACCTTAGGCATGCTGCAAGGAGGCATGAGAACTGCAGATGTGGGCAGGGCAATAAATTGCATTGTCAGTAATGTGAGACGTCTAAGACAGCGCTACAGGGAGACAGGACGGACAGCCAATTGTCCTCGCAGTGGCAGACCACGTGTAACATCTGCACAGGATCAGTACATCCGCACATCACACCTGCCGGACAGGTACAGGATGGCAACAACAATTGCCCGAGTTACACCAGGAACGCACAATCCATCCATTAGTGCTCAGACTGTCTGCAATAGGCTGAGAGAGGCTGGACTGAGGGCTTGTAGGCCTGTTGTAAGGCAGGTCCTCACCAGACATCACCGGCAACAACGTCGCCTATGGGCACAAACCCACCTTCGCTGGACCAGACAGGACTGGCAAAAAGGGCTCTTCACTGACGAGTCACGGTTTGTCTCACCAGGGGTGATGGTCGGATTCGCGTTTATCGTCAAAGGAATCAGCGTTACACAGAGGCCTGTACTCTGGAGCGGGATCGATTTGGAGGTGGAGGGTCCGTCATGGTCTGGGGCGGTGTGTCACAGAATCATCGGACTGAGCTTGTTGTCATTGCAGGCAATCTCAACGCTGTGCGTTACAGGGAAGACATCCTCCTCCCTCATGTTGTACCCTTCCTGCAGGCTCATCCTGACATGACCCTCCAGCATGACAATGCCACCAACTATACTGCTCGTTATGTGCGTGGTTTCCTGCAAGACAGGAATGTCAGTGTTCTGCCATGGCCAGCAAAGAGCCCGGATCTCAATCCCATTGAGCACGCCTGGAACCTGTTGGATTGGAGGGTGAGGGCTAGGGCCATTCCCCCCAGAAATGTCCGGGAACTTGCAGAAGCCTTGGTGGAAGAGTGGGGTAACATCTCACAGCAAGAACTGGAAAATATGGTGCAGTCCATGAGGAGGAGATGCACTGCAGTACTTAATGCAGCTGGTGGCCACACTAGATACTGACTGTTACTTTTGACTTTGACCCCCCCCCCTTTGTTCAGGGACACATTATTCTATTTCTGTTAGTCACATGTCTGTGGAACTTGTTCAGTTTATGTCTCAGTTGTTGAATCTTGTTATGTTCATACAAATATTTACACATGTTAAGTTTGCTGAAAATAAACGCAGTTGACAGTGAGAGGACATTTCTTTTTTTTTATGTACAAATTGATTCTTGAAGAATATAATGTATTAATGCCTCATGAGCTTAGTTCAGCTGTCCACCACATCAGAACCTAAAATATAAGCTTGTTTTACTCCAATGTTTGCAGGGGGAGGACTGGGACAAGAATTCGGCCCTGGCATTTTATCCACACCAGCCCACATCACTACACGAGCCACAAACTCATTTTCCCCTGGTCTCTCTGGTGCCACTAACTTTTACAGTTAGTGGCACCAGCTCATGATTTGGTCTGACCCAAATCATGAGTAATGTAGGCTAATCATGAATTACATACATCTTTATGTGCACTAACTAATGTGTTGGGCTAATTCATTTAGGGTTAGCACCTGAGGATGCGGAAACTCAAAACACATTAACTAGATCGCTAACTCTAAATATAATACCCACTGCTAGTAGCCATGTATTCATCCAACAGTAAATGTAATGTCCTAAAAAAAACATTTTAATTGTAGGCTTCCTATTGGCCTATGTCCTCGCAATGGCTGGTTCGCATCTCGCGCAAGTCGCTCCATATCTCAAAGCCATATCAACTAGTTGCTATTGAGCTGAATATTGAGAGTTGAGAAATAAGCATTGTACCTCCAGAAATATGAGATCCTGCTCTCTTTGACAATGACAAGGACAAACTTCCAAAGCTGTGTTTTCTCACAATTGTATTTTGAAATGACATACAATCAGAATGCATTTTTCTCTCAAGCTCATGGGGGGAGAGGACGGTGGCTCGCTCATCACAGTAGCAGGTCCCAGCTAGGGCACATGCACAGGGGGGCGGGGCAGACACTTTCATTACAGGATGAGGATAATGCACTTGTTTGACCAAATCATGGTTTTAGCTGACGTTTTGACTAAGGTGACAATGTAAAATGGGCTCTTTTGCTACGTTTATAGGCCCCCTTTATGATTTTTATGATCCATGGTCTTGGCTGTCTGATGACAGAGTCAGAGCAGATCTTTTTGCTGATGCCACATTTGTCTTTGAATGTGTGTTTGCGTGACCTCAGTTCAGCCTATCAGAAAACCGGCACATCTTGATAGGGTGGTCGGCTGTTCCCCACTGATCAGCCAAAGGCTCATTATAGAGCAGAATGACATGTCACCTTTCTCATAGTTACATTTTTTATATAACCAAATATATTTTTGCGTGTCAATTTTGACCAGCCCATCTGGCATTGACCAGTCCAATCTGCCCCAGAATGTTTGTAAACAAAATACATGTAAACAAACACTATATAGCCCCAGTGTAACGGTCATCGTTGCATGAAGAGGACCAAGGTGCAGTGTGGTACGTGTGCATCTTTATTACTTGAACTAAAAACAATGAAGAGAACGATCAAAACCGAAACAGGTCTGTCTGGTGCAGAAAGACACAAAACAGAAAACAACTACCCACAAAACACAGGTGGGAAAAAGCTACCTAAGTATGGTTTTCAATCAGAGACAACGATAGACAGCTGCCTCTGATTGAGAACCACACCCGCCCGGCCAAACACACAGAAATAGAAAACATAGAACACAAAACATAGAATGCCCACCCCAACTCACGCCCTGACCAAACCAAAATAGAGACATAAAAGGATCTCTAAGGTCAGGGCGTGACACTCAGAACATAGTTATAACTATAATTTGGATATCATGGATGATCAGTCCTTGCATCCATAGGTCTGTGTATGAATTAGGGAGTGGTTACATTTCTCCAACCCCATCCCTCTGTTTTTTTTTTTGGGGGGGGGGGTTGGCATGCTTGTTATTGTTTCAATTGCTGATTTAGGGTTTAACTAAATGTAATGAATCCACCATTACATAGCTTCTGCTTCATAATCACTTGTTATAGTCCCAATAATAAGTAGGCTTCAAATACAGTGCATTCGGAAAGCATTCAGACCCCTTCACTTTTCCACATTTTGTTACATTACAGCTTTATTCTAAAATTGATTTAAAAAAAAATACATCTCATCAATCTACCCACATTACCATAACGACAAAGCGAACACAGGTTTTTAGAAAAAACAGAAATACCTTATTTACATAAGTATTCAGACCGTTTGCTATGAGACTCAAAATTGAGATCAGGTGCGTCCTGTTTCCATTGATCATTCTTGAGATGTTTGTAGAACTTGATTGGAGTCCGCCTGTGGTAAATTCCATTGAATCAACATGATTTGGAAAGGTACACACCTGTCTATATAAGGTCCCACAGTTGACAGTGCATGTCAGAGCAAGAACCAAGCCATGAGCTCCAAGACAGGATTGTGTCGGGGCACAGATCTGGTGAAGAGTATCAAACATTTTCTGCAGCATTGAAGGTCCTCAAGAACACAGTGGCCTCCATCATTCTTAAATGAAAGAAGTTTGGAACCACCAATATTCTTCTTAGAGCTGGCCGCTCGGTCAAACTGAGGACTCTCAGACCATGAGAAACAAGATTCTCTGGTTTTATGAAACCAAGATCGAAATCTTTGGCCTGAATACCAAGCGTCACATCTGATGGAAACCATGCAACGCTCATCATCTTGCCAATACCATCCCTACGGTGAAGCGTGGTGGTGGCAGCATCATGCTGTGGGGATGTTTTTCAGCGCCAGGGACTGGGAGACTAGTCAGGATCAAGGGAAAAATGAACGGAGCAAACTACAGAGATCCTTGATGAAAACCTGCTCCAGAGAGCTCAGGATCTCAGACTGGGGCGAAGGTTCACCTTAAAACAGGACAACGACCCCAACCAAGACAACGCAGGAGTGGCTTTGGGACAAGTCTCTGAATTACCTTGAGTGGCCCAGCCATAGCCCGGACTTGAACCCGATCAAACATCTCTGGAGAGACCTGAAAAAAAGCTGTGTAGCGACGCTCCCCATCCAACCTGACAGAACTTGAGCGGATCTGCAGAAGAGAATGGGAGAAACTTCCCAAATCAATTCAAACTTTATTTGTCACATGCACCGAATACAACAAGTGTAGACCTTACAGTGAAATGCTTACTTACAAGCCCTCAAAACCTCTCTGGGAACGGGGGCAGTATTGAGTAGTTTGGATGAATAAGGTGCCCAGGGTAAACTGCCTGCTACTCAGGCCCAAAAGCTAGAATATGCATAGAATTGGATAGAAAACACACTGAAGTTTCTAAAACTGTTTGAATGATTGAACTGTTTGAACTGTTCTGGACTTCCTGACGGGACGCCCCCAGGTGGTGAGGGTAGGCAACAACATCTCCTCCCCGCTGATCCTCAACACTGGGGCCCCACAAGGGTGCGTTCTGAGCCCTCTCCTGTACTCCCTGTTCACCCACGACTGCGTGGCCATGCACGCCTCCAACTCAATCATCAAGTTTGCGGACGACACAACAGTGGTAGGCTTGATTACCAACAACGACGAGACGGCCTACAGGGAGGAGGTGAGGGCCCTCGGAGTGTGGTGTCAGGAAAACAACCTCATATTCAACGTCAACAAAACTAAGGAGATGATTGTGGACTTCAGGAAACAGCAGAGGGAACACCCCCATCCACATCGATGGAACAGTAGTGGAGAGGGTAGCAAGTTTTAAGTTCCTCGGCATACACATCACAGACAAACTGAATTGGTCCACTCACACAGACAGCATCGTGAGGAAGGCACAGCAGCGCCTCTTCAACCTCAGGAGGCTGAAGAAATTCGGCTTGTCACCAAAAGCACTCACAAACTTCTACAGATGCACAATCGAGAGCATCCTGGCGGGCTGTATCACCGCCTGGTATGGCAACTGCACCGCCCTCAACCGTAAGGCTCTCCAGAGGGTAGTGAGGTCTGCACAACGCATCACCGGGGGCAAACTACCTGCCCTCCAGGACACCTACACCACCCGATGCTACAGGAAGGCCATAAAGATCATCAAGGACATCAACCACCCGAGCCACTGCCTGTTCACCCCGCTGTCATCCAGAAGGCGAGGTCAGTACAGGTGCATCAAAGCTGGGACCGAGAGACTGAAAAACAGCTTCTATCTCAAGGCCATCAGACTGTTAAACAGCCACCACTAACATTGAGTGGCTACTGCCAACACACTGTCAATGACACTGACTCTACTCCAGCCACTTTAATAATGGGAATTGATGGGAAATGATGTAAATATATCACTAGCCACTTTAAACAATGCTACCTTATATAATGTTACTTACCCTACATTATTCATCTCATATGCATACGTAGATACTGTACTCTATATCATCGACTGCATCCTTATGTAATACATGTACCACTAGCCACTTTAACTATGCCACTTGGTTTACATACTCATCTCATATGTATATACTGTACTCGATATCATCTACTGTATCTTGCCTATGCTGCTCTGTACCATCACTCATTCATATATCCTTATGTACATATTCTTTATCCCCTTACACTGTGTATAAGACAGTAGTTTTTTTGGAATTGTTAGTTAGATTACTTGTTCGTTATTACTGCATTGTCGGAACTAGAAGCACAAGCATTTCGCTACACTCGCATTAACATCTGCTAACCATGTGTATGTGACAAATAAAATTTGATTTGATTTGATTTGATGTATGTGAGTATAACAGAACTCATATGGCAGGCAAAAACCTGAGAAAAAAATCCAACCAGGAATTGGGAAATCTGAGGTTTGTAGTTTTTCAAGTCTTTGCCTATCTAATATACAGTGTCTATGGGGTCATATTGCACTTCCTAGGGCTTCCACTAGATGTCAACAGTCTTTAGAACCTTGTTTCAGGCATCTACTGTGAAGGGGGCGCGAATAAGAGCTGTTTGACTAAGAAGTCTGGCAGAATGCCATGAGCTCAGTCAGGCGCGCGGCCGTGAGAGCGAGCTCTGTTCCTTTTCATTTCTAAAGACAAAGGAATTATCCGGTTGAAACATTATTGAAGATTTATGATAAAAACATCCTAAAGATTGATTCTATACATCGTTTGACATGTTTCTACGAACTGTAATATAACTTTTTTGACTTTTTCGTCTGAACTAATTGCTTGCGCACTGTACATTTGGATTACTGGGCTAAACGCGCAAACAAAAAGGAGGTATTTGGACATAAATGATGGACTTTATCGAACAAAACAAACATTTATTGTGGAACTGGGATTCCTGGGAGTGCATTCTGATGAAGATCATCAAAGGTAAGTGAATATTTATAACGCTATTTCTGAGTTTTGTGACACCTCTCCTTTGGAAAATGGTTGTATGTTTTTCTGTGACTTGGCGCTGACCAATCATAATCACAAGGTGTGCTTTCGCCGTAAAGCCTTTTTGAAATCTGACACAGTGGTTGCATTAAGGAGAAGTTTATCTTTAATTGTGTGTTTATCACTTGTATCTTTTATCAATGTTTATGATGAGTATTTCTATAATTTGATGTGGCTCTCTGCACTTTCACTGGATGTTTGTTTGAGACAATGCATATCTGAACATAACACACCAATTTCAAATGAGGTTTTTGGACAGAAAGAGGAACGTTGTCGAACAAAACACACATTTATTGTCTAACATGGAGTCCTGGGAGTACCATCTGGTGAAGATCATCAAAGATTAGTGATTAATTTTAATGCTATTTCTGAGTTTTGTGACACCTCTCCTTCTTTGGAAAATGGCTGTATGTTTTTCTGTGACTTGGCGCTGACCTAACATAATCGCAAGGTGTACTTTCGCCGTAAAGCCTTTTTGAAATCAGACACTGTGGCTGGATTAACGAGAAGTTTGTCTTTAAAATGTTGTATAATACTTGTATGTCTGAGGAATTTTAATTATGAGATTTCTGTTGTTTTGAATTTGGCTCCCTGCAATTTCACTGGCTGTTGGTTAGGTGGGACGCTAGCGTCCCACATATCCCAGAGAAGTTTTAACCAACAGTGCAGTTCAGGAAGAGTTAATAAAATATTTACCAAATAAACTAAAGTAAAAAATAATCAAAAGTAACACAATAACATAACAATCAACGAGGCTATACACAGGGGGTAACAGTACCGAGTCAGTGTGCGGGGGTACAGGTTAGAGGTAATTAGAGGTAATGTAGATAGGGGTGAAGTGACTATGCATAGATAATAAACAGAGAGTAGCAGCAGTGTACAAAACAAATGGAGGGGGGGATCAATGTAATAGTCCGGTGGCCATTTTATTAATTGTTCAGCAGTCTAATGGCTTGGGGGTAGAAGCTGTTAAGGATCTTTTAGACTTGGCGCTCCGGTACCGCTTGCCGTGCGGTAGCAGAGAAAACAGTCCATGACTTGGGTGACTGGAGTCTGACAATTTTATGGGCTTTCCTCTGACACCGCCTATTATATACAGTAGGTCCTGGATTGCGGGAAGCTTGGCCACAGTGATGTACTGGGCCGTACGTACTACCCTCTGTAGCGTCTTACGGTCAGATGCCGAGCAGATGCCGAGCAGTGCCATACCAGGCGGTGATGCAACCTGTCAGGATGCTCTCGATGGTGCAGCTGTAGAACTTTTAGAGGATCTGGGGACCCATGCCAAATGTGTTCAGTCTCCTGATGGGGATGTTTTTTTGCTCTCAACCTGCTCCAGTACAGCCCCGTTTATGTTAATGGGGGCCTGTTCGGCAAGCTTTTTCCTGTAGTCCACGATCAGCTCCTTTGTCTTGCTCACATTGATGGAGAGGTTGTTGTCCTGGCACCACAATGCCAGTTCTCTGACCTCCTCCCTATAGGCTGTCTCATCGTTGTCGGTGATCAGACCTACCACTGTTGTGTCATCAGCCAACTAATTGATGGTGTTGGAGTCGTGTTTGGCCACGCAGTCGTGGGTGAACAGGGAGTACAGGAGGGGACTAAGTACACACCCCTGAGGGGCCCCAGTGCTGAGGGTCAGCATAGCAGATGTGTTGTTGCCAACCCTTACCACCTGGGTTGGCCCATCAGGAAGTCCAGGATCCAGGTGCAGAGATAGGTGTTTAGTGATGAGCTTTGTGGGCACTATGGTGTTGAACACTGAGCTGTAGTCAATGAACAGCATTCTCACGTAAGTGTTCCTTTTTCCCAGGTGGGAAAAGGCAGTGTGGAGTGCGATTGAGATTGTGTCATCTGTAGACCTGTTGGAGTTGAAATCGAATTGGAGTGGGTCTAGGGTTTCTGGCATGATGGTGTTGATGTGAGCCATGACCGGCCTTTCAAAGCACTTCATGACTACCGACGTGAGTGCTACGGGGCAGTAATCATTTAGGCAGGTTACCTTCTATTCCTTGGGCACAGGGACTATGGTGGTCTGCTTGAAACATGTAGATATTACAGACTCCGTCAGAAAGAGGTTGAACATGTCAGTGAAGACACTTGCCAGTTGATCCGCACATGCTTTGAGTACACGTCCTGGTAATCCATCTGGCCCCGCGGCTTTGTGAATGTTGGGCTGTTTAAAGGTCTTGCTCATATCAGCTACTGAGAGCGTTATCACACAGAACAGCTGATGTTCTCATGCATGCTTCAGTGTTGCCTGCCTCGAAGCGAGCATAAAAGGCATTCAGTTCATCTGGTAGGATCACGTCACTGGGCAGCTCGCGTCTGGCTTTCCCTTTGTCGTCCATAATAGTTTTCAAGCCCTGCCACATCCGACGAGCATCAGAGCCGGTTGAAGTAGTATTCAATCCTAATCCTGTGTTGACGCTTTGCCTGTTTGATGGTTCGTGTGAGGGCATAGCGGGATTTCTTATAGGCATCCGGATTAGTGTCCCGCTCCTTGAAAGCGGCAGCTCTAGCCTTTAGCTCGATGCGGATGTTTCCTGTAATCCATGGCATCTGGTTGGGTTATGTACTTATGGTCACTGTGGGGACGACGTAGTCAATGCACTTTTTGATGAAGCTGATGACTGAGGTGGTACACTCCTCAATGCCATCGGATAAATCCCAGAACATATTCCAGTCTGTGCTAGCAAAACAGTCCTGTAGCGTAGCATCAGAGTCATCTGACCACTTCCGTATTGAGCGAGTCACTGGTACTTCCTGCTTTAGTTTTTGCTTGTAAGCAGGAATCAGGAGGATGGAAATATGGTCAGATTTGGGGGAGAGCTTTGTATGCATCTCTGTGTGTGGAGTAAAGGTGATCTAGAGTTTTTTTTCCTCTGGTTGCACATGTGACATGCTGGTCAAAATTTGGTAAAACTGATTTAAGTTTTCCTGCATTAAAATCCTCAGCCACTCAGAGCACCGCTTCTGGGTGAGCATTTTCTTGTTTGCTTATGGCCTTATAGAGTTGGTTGAGTGCGGTTTTAGCTCCAGCATCGATATGTGGTGGTAAATAGATGGCTATGAATAATATAGATGAGAACTCTCTTGGTAGATAGTGTGGTCTACAGCTTATCATAAGGTACTCTATCTCAGGCGAGCAATACCTCTAGACTTCTTTCATTTTAGACATCGCACCCCAGCTGTCATTGACAAAAAGACACACTCCCACCCCTCTTAGCTTCTCTGTTCTTCCGGTGCATTGAAAATCCCTCCAGCACTATATTATCAGTGTCTTCGTTCAGCCACGACTCGGTGAAACACAAGATATTACAGTTCTTAATGTCCCGTTGGTAGGATAATCGTAATCGTAGGTCATCAATTTTGTTTTCCAATGATTGCATGTTAGCAAGTAGAATTGATGGTAGTGGGAGTTTACTCGCTAGCCTACAGATTCTCAAAATGCAGCCCGATCTGCGTCCTCTTTTCCTCTGTCTTTTCTTCACGCAAATGACGGGGATATATGCTTGTTCCTGGGTGCCCGTGCCAGGTGCCCGTGCCTTAGCAAAGGTGACCGGTCCACTAATGATCCCCGCGATTGTCATCTTGGTTGGCATCCTGCGGCTGGAGCTGCGCATTGGGGAGGGGGTACTGTCACGTGTGCTCCCTCTCCGGCCTCTAGGTCACCAGACTGCTCGTTAGAGCGCACACCTGTCACCACCGTTATGCGCATAATGACACTCACCTGGACTCCATCACCTCCTTGATTATCTGCCCTTTATATGTCACTCCCTTTGGTTTCTTCCCCAGTTGTCATTGTTCCTGTTTCATGTCGGTGCGCTGTTTGTGTTTCTTGTTTTGTTCATTTATTAATTAAATGTATTCACTCCCTGAACTTGCTTCTCGACTGTCAGTGTACATCGTTACAAGCGTCATAAGCAAGAAGAATTGAGGCTGTACTTCAACGAAGTACTGAGTAAAGGGTCTGAATACTTATGTTTTTTTAGTTTTAATACATTTGCAAAAATAAAATCAGTTTTTGCTTTGTCATTATAGATTGATGATTTAATCAATTTTAGAATGAGGTTGTAACGTAACAAAATGTGGGAAAAGAAAAGGGGTCTGAATACTTTCCAAATGCACTGTAAGAATCCCAATTTAATGCCATGTATTAAATCCTAGCCACTCTCCTAATGGGGAAGGACCAAAACGCTGTTCCAATGGGCTTTATCAGATTTCAGACAATCATTTAATTAGCAGTGTAGAGGATGAAGTGTTTTGTGGGGTTTTAACTTAGTGTTATATCTTCTGTAATGGAATGAGGGAGCTGTGAATAGCTATTCCAAGATGGAGCACAAAGAATAGGTAACCCGCTTTTCTCCATCAGTGTTTTATGAAGGGAATAAAATAATGCATATCAAGATAATAAGCTTCCACTCCACGGAAACAAAGTGCCGTAATGGAAGCAGCCATTTTTCTCCCCTAGGTGTTACTAGGGTATTGTGGCCTGGGATGGTGGCTGGGTCCTGGGTGTAAGCATCTGCCTCTGATTCAAAGGTTTACAAATTCAAATCCAGCCATAGAAAGTTGTTTTTGTTTTATCCCCATCCTAACCCTTACCTTAACCATTCACAGTTAATGCCTAACCTTAAAGGCCATGTTGCAAGTGAAAGTTGCCATTATAAATAGAATACACACCCCTTGTAGATGGCAATAGAAAATAAATACTATTTTTTTTGGGGGGGGGGGGCTGCTAAAGAAAAATAAGTGCATGATGCAGCATGTGATTTTGCCTGTGACATTCATTCAGGTGAAGACTCTGAAGCGGTCAATGTCACGACTTCCGCCGAAGTCGGTCCCTCTCCTTGTTCGGGCAGCGTTCGGCGGTCGACGTCACCGGCCTTCTAGACATCGCCGATCCACTTTTCATTTTCCATTTGTTTTGTATTTGTCTTACACACCTGGTTTCAATCCCCCAATTACTTGTTCATTATTTAACCCTCTGTTCCCCCATGTTTGTTTGTGAGTAATTGTTTATTGTATTGCGGTCCGTATTTGTGGCCTTGTATTTATACGATGTGTATTGTTATATTATTGAGTAAAATTGCTTTCATTACTCATATCTGCTGTCCTGCGCCTGACTCATCTCACCAGCTACACACAGACGCATTACAGTCAAGCTTTATCAGGCAGCTTTAGATGCAAGGGGAAAAAGAATAGCTATATTTGCTAAGATATCCATCTGATTGATAAAGTTGTGAAAAATGCCATTAGCTAGCTAGATTTAAACTGTTGGGGGAAATTTAGCTAACGTTACCTGACTCCCACGATCAGTCTGAGTTCACCACCATAGCTAACTAAGTGGACTGTAGCTAGGTTTCTAGAGAATAACAACTATATATTTGCTAGCTATAATACTGACTACTGTGAACACTTTTTGTCAAACTACTTTGTTCCCCTGCCTGTTTATTGATGCGCTGGTGGCTGGAAAAGTTGTCAAGAAAAACACCCCTCTGGATTTCACTGCATATAGGCTGTTGTTTTTGTATAATTTGGCTGAATAGGCTTGTGCACATCTACATTAGTGTTTCATAAGTTAACTAACTTACTGAGTAGGCTGTTTCTTATTTATGTTTTTGGTGTTGCAGTTCAGATGAAGAGGGAGTTTGATCACTAGAAAGCAGCATGCAGACAGACCAGGGCCCATATTCACAAAGCATCTTAGAGTATGAGTACTGATTTCAGGATCAGTTTTTTATATCACAATGAATGATTACATTGAAAAGGGGGAGTTGGTCCTAGATCACTAATCCTACACTGAAGACACTTTGTGAATAAGGGCCCGGGAAGAAAGCTGTTGCACAGCAGTCTTTCACCACAGGACCCTAGAGGTATTACAGTCAATGCTTAGGAACTGAATATTTCTATGTGAATTTCCATATTGTAACGAGCCTGTAAGGCTACAAAAACTCACATGTAGTTTGTTGACTAGCATAAACAGTTTAGGCTGATGGTTTCCTATAAAATAATCAAGTTGTCATTTATTTTGATGAACACAGTTGACCCCAGCACTAACCCGACGCACACAAGCACTTCTCCAAAAACTCTCCCTCAGCATCATCACATACATTTATTTATTTTATTTTTTATTTATTTCACCTTTATTTAACCAGGTAGGCTAGTTGAGAACAAGTTCTCATTTACAACTGCGACCTGGCCAAGATAAAGCATAGCAGTGTGAGCAGACAACACAGAGTTACACATGGAATAAACAAATTAACAAGTCAATAACACAGTAGAAAACAAAGGGGGAGTCTATATACAATGTGTGCAAAAGGCATGAGGAGGTAGACGAATAGTTACAATTTTGCAGATTAACACTGGAGTGATAAATGATCAGATGGTCATGTACAGGTATAGATATTGGTGTGCAAAAGAGCAGAAAAGTAAATAAATAAAAACAGTATGGGGATGAGGTAGGTGAAAATGGGTGGGCTATTTACCAATAGACTATGTACAGCTGCAGCGATCGGTTAGCTGCTCAGATAGCTGATGTTTGAAGTTGGTGAGGGAGATAAAAGTCTCCAACTTCAGCGATTTTTGCAATTCGTTCCAGTCACAGGCAGCAGAGTACTGGAACGAAAGG
Source organism: Oncorhynchus tshawytscha (assembly GCF_018296145.1). Taxonomy (NCBI): domain Eukaryota; kingdom Metazoa; phylum Chordata; class Actinopteri; order Salmoniformes; family Salmonidae; genus Oncorhynchus; species Oncorhynchus tshawytscha. Next base: position 32,755,752 of record NC_056447.1, on the reverse strand, counting down.
CGGCCAAATGAGGTGTTGGCTTTAGGGATGATCAGTGAGATACACCTGCTGGAGCGCGTGCTACGGATGGGTGTTGCCATCGTGACCAGTGAACTGAGATAAGGCGGAGCTTTACCTAGCATGGACTTGTAGATGACCTGGAGCCAGTGGGTCTGGCGACGAATATGTAGCGAGGGCCAGCCGGCTAGAGCATACAAGTCGCAGTGGTGGGTGGTATAAGGTGCTTTAGTGACAAAACGGATGGCACTGTGATATACTGCATCCAGTTTGCTGAGTAGAGTGTTGGAAGCCATTTTGTAGATGACATCGCCGAAGTCGAGGATTGGTAGGATAGTCAGTTTTACTAGGGTAAGCTTGGCGGCGTGAGTGAAGGAGGCTTTGTTGCGGAATAGAAAGCCGACTCTTGATTTGATTTTTGATTGGAGATGTTTGATATGAGTCTGGAAGGAGAGTTTGCAGTCTAGCCAGACACCTAGGTACTTATAGATGTCCACATATTCAAGGTCGGAACCATCCAGGGTGGTGATGCTAGTCGGGCATGCGGGTGCAGGCAGCGATCGGTTGAAAAGCATGCATTTGGTTTTACTAGCGTTTAAGAGCAGTTGGAGGCCACGGAAGGAGTGTTGTATGGCATTGAAGCTTGTTTGGAGGTTAGATAGCACAGTGTCCAATGACGGGCCGAAAGTATATAGAATGGTGTCGTCTGCGTAGAGGTGGATCAGGGAATCGCCCGCAGCAAGAGCAACATCATTGATATACACAGAGAAAAGAGTCGGCCCGAGAATTGAACCCTGTGGTACCCCCATAGAGACTGCCAGAGGACCGGACAGCATGCCCTCCGATTTGACACACTGAACTCTGTCTGCAAAGTAATTGGTGAACCAGGCAAGGCAGTCATCCGAAAACCGAGGCTACTGAGTCTGCCGATGAGAATATGGTGATTGACAGAGTCGAAAGCCTTGGCAAGGTCGATGAAGACGGCTGCACAGTACTGTCTTTTATCGATGGCGGTTATGATATCGTTTAGTACCTTGAGTGTGGCTGAGGTGCATCCGTGACCGGCTCAGAAGCCAGATTGCATAGCGGAGAAGGTACGGTGGGATTCGAGATGGTCAGTGACCTGTTTGTTGACTTGGCTTTCGAAGACCTTAGATAGGCAGGGCAGGATGGATATAGGTCTGTAACAGTTTGGGTCCAGGGTGTCTCCCCCTTTGAAGAGGGGGATGACTGCGGCAGCTTTCCAATCCTTGGGGATCTCAGACGATATGAAAGAGAGGTTGAACAGGCTGGTAATAGGGGTTGCGACAATGGCGGCGGATAGTTTCAGAAATAGGGGGTCCAGATTGTCAAGCCCAGCTGATTTGTACGGGTCCAGGTTTTTCAGCTCTTTCAGAACATCTGCTATCTGGATTTGGGTAAAGGAGAACTCGGAGAGGCTTGGGCGAGGAGCTGCCGGGGGGGAGGAGCTGTTGGCCGAGGTTGGAGTAGCCAGGCGGAAGGCATGGCCAGCCGTTGAGAAATGCTTATTGAAGTTTTCGATAATCATGGATTTATCGGTGGTGACCGTGTCACCTAGCCTCAGTGCAGTGGGCAGCTGGGAGGAGGTGCTCTTGTTCTCCATGGACTTCACAGTGTCCCAGAACTTTTTGGAGTTGGAGCTACAGGATGCAAACTTCTGCCTGAAGAAGCTGGCCTTAGCATTCCTGACTGACTGCGTGTATTGGTTCCGGACTTCCCTGAACAGTTGCATATCACGGGGACTATTCGATGCTATTGCAGTCCGCCACAGGATGTTTTTGTGCTCGTCGAGGGCAGTCAGGTCTGGGGTGAACCAAGGACTGTATCTGTTCTTAGTTCTGCATTTTTTGAACGGAGCATGCTTATCTAAAATGGTGAGGAAGTTACTTTTAAAGAATGACCAGGCATCCTCAACTGACGGGATGATGTCATGCCCTGACCTTAGAGATCCTTTTTATGTCTCTATTTTGGTTTGGTCAGGGTGTGAGTTGGGCTGGGCATTCTATGTTTTGTGTTCTATGTTTTCTATTTCTGTGTGTTTGGCCGGGTGTGGTTCCCAATCAGAGGCAGCTGTCTATCGTTGTCTCTGATTGAGAACCATACTTAAGTAGATTTTTCCCACCTGTGTTTTGTGGGTAGATGTTTTCAGTTTTGTGTCTTTCTGCAGCAGACAGAACTGTTTCGGTTTCGTTCGTTGTCTTCGTTGGTTCAGTGTTCAGTTCAAATAATAAAGATGAACACGTACAACGCTGCACCTTGGTCCTCCACTCCTTCCAACAGCCATTATAGAACTACCCACCACCAAAGGACCAAGCAGCGTGGCCAGGAGGAGCAGGGATCCTGGGCCCAGGAGAAGAGAGAATAGAGGACATTGTGGACATGGGAGGAGGTGATGTCAGGGGACAAGACCCTGCCATGGAAACAGGTTGAAGTAGCGAGGGAGGAACAACTTCGCTACCAGGAGTCACGGCAACGAAGTAGACACGAGAGGCAGCCCCCCTAATTATTTTTAAAGGGGGTGGCACACAGGGAGTGTGGCAGAGTCAGGATTCAGACCTGGGCCAACTCCCCGTGCTTACCATAAGGAGCCGAGGATGGAACCAGAGCCAGTCGGGGTGGAATTGGAGGTGAGTGAAGGGAACGAAGCAGAGACAGTGAAGGAGTTGATGGGGAGATTGGAGGAGAGAGTAATGAGGGAGTTGCTGTGTTGGTGCATGAGGCAGGACATCCGCCTGACGGAACGTGTCCTCGATTTGATGTCAGCTGAGTCAGCTCGCCATACTCGTCCTGAGGTGCGTGCTCGCCGTCTGGTGAAGACTGTGCCAGCCCCAAGCACCAGGCCTCCTGTGCGCCTCCCCAGCCCTGCATAACTTGTGCCAGCTTGGCGCTCCAGACCTCCAGTGCACCTCCACAGCCCGGTGAGTCCTGCGCCGGCTCTAGGCACGGTTTCCCCAGTTCCCCAGGAGGACCCGGTTCCAGCTCCCGCACGTGCCGGGCTAGAGTGGGCATTCAGCCTGGAAGAGTGGTGCCAAGGCTACGCACCAGATCTCCAGTACTCCCCCACAGCCTGGTCTATCCGGTGCCTCCTCCACGGACCAGGCCTCCAGTAGGTCTCCCCAGCCTGGTGAATCCTGTGCCTGCAGCCTGTCCGGAGCTGCCAGAGTCGCTCTCCTGTCCGGAGCTGCCAGAGTCGCCCTCCTGTCCGGAGCTGCCAGAGTCGCCCTCCTGTCCGGAGCTGCCAGAGTCGCCCTCCTCTCCGGAGCTGCCAGATTCGCCCTCCTGTCCGAAGCTGCCAGAGTCGCCCTCCTGTCCGGGGCCCGCTGCGAGGTTCCCCAGTCTGGGGTCGGCGGCGAGGGTCCCCGCTCCAGAGGCGCCACCTAAGTGGGCCAAGCCAAGGTGGAGCGGGGTCCACGTCCCACACCAGAGCCGCCACCGCGGATGGATGCTCACCCAGATCCTCCCCTATAGGGTTAGGTTTTGCTGTCACGCCTTGACATTAGAGATCCTTTTTATGTCTCTATTTTGGTTTGGTCAGGGCGTGAGTTGGGGTGGACATTCTATGTTTTGTGTTCTATGTTTTCTATTTCTGTGTGTTTGGCCGGGTGTGGTTCACAATCAGAGGCAGCTGTCTATCGTTGTCTCTGATTGAGAACCATACTTAGGTAGCTTTTTCCCACCTGTGTTTTGTGGGTAGATGTTTTGTGTCTTTCTACACCAGACATAACTGTTTCGGTTTCGTTCGTTCTCTTCGTTGTTTCAGTGTTCAGTTCAAATAATAAAGATGAACACGTACCACACTGCACCTTGGTCCTCCACTCCTTCCAACAGCCGTTACAATACATCAACTAATTTGAATAACATTGTGTGATAGGCTGAGACATTCAAATGTGTACCTACATTACAATATCAATGACACTAACAAAATGGTTAAATTGTTCAGCAACATGTGTAGCGAACATGGCTTTGGTGAAAGGTACATAATGTATTTATCATCCCCTTATCAGGCCACTGCGTTCTGTGACATGGGCTTGGATGGTGACCCACATCTTCTAGCTTCCTGACTGAATACTGGGGTCTTTAGTGGTCCCGGAAGCAAGGGCCTTACCTGGGAGTACAACAACAGTCTCTCTGTCTCGCAGACATTCTGTCAACATGTATTGTATGTAACCACTCAAATTAATACAAACTGCTATGGACACAAGCACAGACTTATATTCACTTTGTCCCATTCTTTATTTGAGACACCTGTATGATATACATTAATACACATGTATTCACTCTGGACATGAGACTTGCATTTATTTTAGACCTTTCAAATCATACACTCTAAGTATGTTTGTCTGCATATTTAAGACCAGCATGAGAAAAGGGGGATGGACATATGTTAGTTTGAATCAGTCTGGCAGACATACAGGGAGGAGAGAGCATGAGTTGGAGTGAGTACAATAAATCCAATCCAACCATTGGCCCTGGATAATATGTCAGCATCACACAAGCAGACTGCCATAGTGAAGGAGGTTTACATGGTGCATCAAGTCTATGATAACGAGTGGAACTTAGTTCTCTGTGTTCTGGAGAGATCACAGGTAATTGGTCAGAAGACTCTGGAGGTCCTTGGACCAGTCTGTCTCTGTAGCACCTGGAGAGATCGCAGGTAATTGGTCAGAAGGCTCTGGAGGTCCTTGGACCAGTCTGTCTCTGTAGCACCTGGAGAGATCGCAGGTAATTGGTCAGAAGGCTCTGGAGGTCCTTGGACCAGTCTGTCTCTGTAGCACCTGGAGAGATCGCAGGTAATTGGTCAGAAGGCTCTGGAGGTCCTTGGACCAGTCTGTCTCTGTAGCACCTGGAGAGATCGCAGGTAATTGGTCAGAAGGCTCTGGAGGTCCTTGGACCAGTCTGTCTCTGTAGCACCTGGAGAGAGATGGAGGTAGTGAGTGTGCTTGAAAGAGAGCCCTCACCCCTGACCTCCCACTGGCCCAGGGTCTCCTGGCTAATCCTCTAATCACAGTCTCTCTGACAGGGAGTTACTCCAGGAGTAATCCTTTGTATGGTGCATATGGCTTCTTCACTTCTTATATGAGTGTAGTATTAGCTCTTGAAATGGTATAATACAATGTAAAGGAAAAGAATCATATGACTTACTGGCACGGAGTGCTCCATTTTCCTCTGGGGTTGAATGGCGGGAACCTGGTTACAGAGATTTACTGCCCAAAACCACTCCCTTTTCCAAGGATAAATAACTGCGAGAAACTGTTAAATTATAATAAATTATTTATATGAACAGCATGCCGTGAAATGGAACTGTTATATTAAATGTGATGTCTAAATCTGGCTTCTTTACGGCCTCTGTGTTAATGTTCAGGGTGGGGACAGACAGCCCATCTCATATGTACAGTAGCTTGCCTCAGGGTGGGGACAGACAGCCCATCTCATATGTACAGTAGCTAGCCTCAGGGTGGGGACAGACAGCCCATCTCATATGTACAGTAGCTAGCCTTAGGGTGGGGACAGACAGCCCATCTCATATGTACAGTAGCTTGCCTCTGCATTTATGTTCAGGGTGGGGAAAGACAGCCCATCTCATTTGTACAGTAGCTTGCCTCAGGGTGGGGACAGACAGACCATCTCATATGTACAGTAGCTTGCCTCAGGGTGGGGACAGACAGCCCATCTCATATGTACAGTAGCTTGCCTCTGCATTTATGTTCAGGGTGGGGACAGACAGCCCATCTCATTTGTACAGTAGCTTGCCTCAGGGTGGGGACAGACAGCCCATCTCATATGTACAGTAGCTTGCCTCAGGGTGGGGACAGACAGCCCATCTCATATGTACAGTAGCTTGCCTCTGCATTTATGTTCAGGGTGGGGACAGACAGCCCATCTCATATGTACAGTAGCTTGCCTCTGCATTAATGTTCAGGGTGGGGACAGACAGCCCATCTCATATGTACAGTAGCTTGCCTCAGGGTGGGGACAGACAGCCCATCTCATATGTACAGTAGCTTGCCTCAGGGTGGGGACAGACAGCCCATCTCATATGTACAGTAGCTTGCCTCAGGGTGGGGACAGACAGCCCATCTCATATGTACAGTAGCTTGCCTCAGGGTGGAGACAGACAGCCCATCTCATATGTACAGTAGCTTGCCTCAGGGTGGGGACAGACAGCCCATCTCATATGTACAGTAGCTTGCCTCAGGGTGGGGGCAGACAGCCCATCTCATATGTACAGTAGCTTACCTCAGGGTGGGGACAGACAGCCCATCTCATATGTACAGTAGCTAGCCTCAGGGTGGGGACAGACAGCCCATCTCATATGTACAGTAGCTTGCCTCAGGGTGGGGACAGACAGCCCATCTCATATGTCCAGTAGCTTGCAAAAGTTTTCACCACCCTTTTGTTGCCTTACAACCTTGAATAAAAATGGATTTTTGGGGGGTTTGTATCATTTGATTTACACAACATGCCTACCCTTTTGAAGATGCAGAATATTGTTTTGGGTGAAACAAACAAGAAATAAGACAAAAACCTGAAAACTTGAGCATGCATAACTATTCACCCGTCCAAAGTCAATACTTTGTTGACCCACCTTTTGCAGCCATTACAGCTGCAAGTCTCTTGGGGTATGCCTGTATAAGCTTGGCACATCTAGCCACTTGGATTTTTGCCCATTCCTCAAAGCAAAACTGCTCCAGCTCCTTCAAGTTGGATGGGTTCCGCTGGTGTACAGTAATCTTTAAGTCATACCACAGATTCTCAATTGGATTGAGGTCTGGGCTATGACTAGGCCATTCCAAGATATTTAAATGTTTCCCCTTAAACCACTCAAGTGTTGTTTTAGCAGTATGCTTAGGGTCATTGTTGTTTTGTAAGGTGAACCTCCATCCCGGTCTCAAATCTCTGGAAGGCTGAAACAGGTTTCCCCTCAAGAATTTCCCTGCATTTAGCACCATCCATCATTCCTTCAATTCTGACCAGTTTCCCAGTCCCTGCCGATGAAAAACATCCCTACAGCTTGATGCTGCCACCACCATGCTTCACTGCGGGGATGGTGTTCTCAGGGTGATGAGAGGTGTTGGGTTTGCGCCAGACATAGCGTTTTCCTTGATGGCCAAAAAGCTCAATTTTAGTCTCATCTGACCAGAGTACCTTCATCCATATGTTTGGGGAGTTTCAGGACTGATAACTAGCTCAGGACTGAGAGGTAGCCCAAGACTAAGAGATAGCTCAGGCAGGTTGACGGCTCTGGCGGATCCTGGCAGACTGGCGGCTCTGGCGGATCCTGGCAGACTGGCGGCTCTGGCAGATCCCGCCCAACCTGCCCAACCTTACTCGGTTGAATGCTCCCGGTCGCCCTGCCAGTGCGGCGAGGTGGAATAGCCCGCACTGGGCTGTGCAGGCGAACCGGGGACACCATGCGTAAGGCTGGTGCCATGTACGCCGGCCCAAGGAGACGCACTGGAGACCAGATGCGTAGAGCCGGCTTCATGACACCTGGCTCGATGCCCACTCTAGCCCAGCCGATACAAGGAGCTGGTATGTACCGCACCGGGCTATGCACCCGCACTGGGGACACCGTGCACTCCACAGCATAACACGGTGCCTGCCCGGTCTCTCTCGCCCTCCGGTAAGCACAGGAAGTTGGCGCAGGTCTCCTACCTGGCCTCGCCATACTCCCTGTGTGCCCCCCCCAAGAAATGTTTGGGTCTGACTCTCGGGCTTTCTTGCCAGCCGTGTTCCCATGGGAGGCGATCCTTTCCCGCCAGGATCTCCTCCCATGTGTAGCAACCCTTGCCGTCCAACACATCATCCCATGTCCATTCCTCCTTGTGCTGCTCCTGCTGCCGCTGCCTGTCACCACGCCGCTTGGTCCTGTTGTGGTGGGTGATTCTGCAATGGTTTTCTTCCTGGGAAGGAGAGGAGGACCAAAATGCAGCGTGGTTATTTATAAACATCTTTAATGAAAGATGAAACCGTGAACACATTACAAAATAAGAAAACGTGGAAAAACCGAAACAGTCCTAACTGGTGCAAAACAAAGAGACAGGAACAATCACCCACAAAATACCTAAAGAATATGGCTGCCTAAATATGGTTCCCAATCAGAGACAACGATAAACACCTGCCTCTGATTGAGAACCACTCCGGGCAACCATAGACTTACCTAGAACATAACCCCATAGACTACAAAAACCCCTAGACAAAACAAGACACATAAATCACCCATGTCACATACTGGCCTAACCAACATAATAAAGAAAACACAGAATACTAAGGCCAGGGCGTGACAATCTCCATCTGGCTTTTGGGGGTCACCTTGTATTTCAATTGTAAAGATTCACGTTTTTTTAATTGCAGCTGCTGAGTTTTAAAATAGCCTGTCACTCGAATAGTGTTGCTTTAAATTGGTGCACTCACAGCACTCTCGTGGTCTTTCTCTCTCCATCAACTCCAAAATAGATCATCCTGTTCTAGATTGATATATAGCCCTATATATAAATGACATGTTCTAGCCTACCTCTTTCAGGTAATAGACTCAATGCAGTATTAGCCTTATATTTAGCTAACTAATGATGGGTTATGCATAATAAACTTAATCTAATTTATAGCCTCTGTCTCTTGCACAACACACAAGCACCGGTGCTCCTCTGGCCTCTCCCTAAAAAACGCTCCTTAGATCTTGGAGTCCCTTACAGGAAAAGCTGGACTAGAACAGCTTGCTGGACATGATTTTTTTAGGCATTTCTTATACCTATAGACTATTCGAAGAGGGACACTCTTTTTTGCTGAACTTTAAGTATAATAGAACTAGAATAGCAGGTAGTTTGAAAGAAGAGGGAACGCGTGATGGAGGTAGGCTATAGCAGTTATTTATTCAGACCTATAAGACTTCAATCTTTGTGAAGAGTAGTGAAAGCCTTCTGCATTGAATTCTAGTCCTACATTATTCAAGGATGTTATTAGAATGAATGATGAAGATAACTGAAATATATTTCTTTGTCCTTAACTGTTGAAAGCGAGGAAGGAATGTAGCAACAATAGAGAGAGAATGAGGAGGTAGGCTAATAACATTAGTGGGAAATTATGAAAGGTAGACAATACAGTTGAAGTCGGACGTTTACATACACCTTAGCCAAATACATTTAAACTCAGTTTTTCACAATTCTTGACATTTAATACTAGTAAATATTTCCTGTCTTAGGTCAGTTACGATCACCACTTTATTTAAAGAATGTCAGAATAATAGTAGAGAGAATGACTTATTTAAACTTGTATTTCTTTCAACACATTCCCAGTGGGTCAGAAGTTTACATAGACTCAATTAGTATTTGGTAGCATTGCCTTTAAATTGTTTAACTTGGGTCAAATGTTTTGGGTAGCCTTTCACAAGCTTCCCACAAGTACGTTGGCTCGCACATGCTTTTTCAGTTCTGCCCACACATTTTCTATGGGATTGAGGACAGGGCTTTGTGATGGCCACTCCAATACCTTGACTTTGTTGTCCTTAAGCCATTTCCCCACAACTTTGGAAGTATGCTTAGGGTCATTGACCATTTGAAAGACCCATTTGAGACCAAGCTTTAACTTCCTGACTGATGTCTTGAGATGTTGCTTGAATATATTCACATGGTATCATGAGGAAGGAAAACTATCTATTTTGTGAAGTGCACCAGTCCCTCGTGCAGCAAAGCATCCCCACAACATCATGTTGCTACCCCCGTGCTTCACGGTTGGGATGGTGTTCTTCAGCTTGCAAGCCTCCCCCTTTTTCTTCCAAACATAACAATGGTCATTATGGCCAAACAGTTCAAATCAAATAAAATGTATTTATATAGCCCTTCATACATCAGCTGATATCTCAAAGTGCTGTACAGAAACCCAGCCTAAAACCCCAAACAGCAAGCAATGCAGGTGTAGAAGCACGGTGGCTAGTAAAAACTCCCTAGAAAGGCCAAAACCTAGGAAGAAATCTAGAGAGGAACCAGGCTATGAGGGGTGGCCAGTCCTCTTCTGGCTGTGCCAGGTGGAGATTATAACAGAACATGGCCAAGATGTTCAAATGTTCATAAATGACCAGCATGGTCAAATAGTAATAAACACAGTAGTTGTGAGGGTGCAGCAAGTCAGAACCTTGCCAACCTTGTCAGTTGGCTTTTCATAGACGATCATTAAGAGTATCTCTACAACTCCTGCTGTCTCTAGAGAGTTGAAAACAGCAGGTCTGGGACAGGTAGCACGTCCGGTGAACAGGTCAGGATTCCATAGCCGCAGGCAAAACAGTTGAAACTGGAGCAGCAGCACGGCCAGGTGGACTGGGGACAGCAAGGAGTAATCATGCCAGGTAGTCCTGAGGCATGGTCCTAGGGCTCAGGTCCTCCGAGAGAGAGAAAGAAAGAGAGAATATACTTAAATTCACACAGGACACCGGCTAAGACAGGAGAAGTACTCCAGATATAACAAACTGACCCTAGCCCCCCGACACATAAACTACTGCAGCATAAATACTGGAGGCTGAGACAGGAGGAGCCAGGAGACACTGGGGCCCCACCCGATGATACCCCCGGACAGGGCCAAACAGGAAGGATATAACCCCACCCACTTTGCCACACCACTAGAGGGATATCTTCAACCACCAACTTACCATCCTGAGACAAGGCCGAGTATAGCCCACAAAGATCTCCGCCACGGCACAACCCAAGGGGGGGGGCGCCAACCCTGTTTTATTTTTGTTTCATCCGACCAGAGGACATTTCTCCAAAAAGTACAATCTTTGTCCCCAAAGATTGCAAGTTCGAATCCCCGAGCTGACAAGGTACAAATCTGTTATTCTGCCCCTGAATAGGCAGTTAACCCACTGTTCCTAGGCCGTCATTGAAAATAAGAATTTGTTCTTAACTGACTTGCCTAGTTAAATAAAGGTAAAATAAAAAATAAATAAAAAATGTGCAGTTGCAAACTGTAGTCTGGCTCTTTTATGGCGCTTTTGGAGCAGTGGCTTCTTCCTTGCTGATCGGCTTTCAGGTTATGTCGATATAGCACTCGTTTTACTGTGGATATAGATACTTTTATACCTGTTTTCTCCAGCATCTTCACAAGGTCCTTTGCTGTTGTTCTGGGATTGAACTTTTCACACGAAGGTACGTTCACTCTTGGAGGCAGAGATGATGGCTGCGTGGTCCCATGGTGTTTATACTTGCATACTATTGTTTGTACAGATGAACGTGGTACTTTCAGGCGTTTGGAAATTACTCCCAAGGATGAACCAAACTTGTGGAGAGGTCTAAAAAAAAAATCTGAAGTCTTGGCTGATGCAGCCTGTGTGTCACTAAACAAAACAACAAAACAAACCGTGACGCTAAATGGCTAGTGCAGACAGGAAACTAAACATAGAATAACAACCCACAAAATACTCAAGGACTATGGCTACCTAAATATGGTCCCCAATCAGAGACAACGATAAACAGCTGCCTCTGATTGATAACCAGTCTAGGCAACCATAGACATATAAACCCTTAGATACAAAAACCTTAGACAATTCAAAAACTAAACAAACCACCCTCGTCACACCCTGACCTAAGCAAAATAATAAAGAACACAAAGATAACTAAGGTCAGGGCGTGACACTGTGAGGCCGGGCGAATTTTGCTGCCAAACTGCCTCAAATAGGGTGATTAGCCTAGGTAGCTAGCTAGCTAAATGACAACCCTATTAATTCTAGAAGTATCTACTCTATTGCTTAGTTCAGGAAGTAGGCTTCACCTCCGAGTTACATCTGAGTGCATTAGCTCGCGAGCTAGTTAGCCAACATGCCTTGTTTCTGACATGCCACGATCCTGCTTTCTTTACATCTGACAGATACAGTATTTAGCTACTGTAGCTAGCTAGATAAATTGTTTATGATAATTGCAGTTAGTTAATTATCTAGCTAATGAGCTAAGTGTTAAACGCAGGCAGTAATCAAATACACTCACTCTGTAACTAAAGTTACTTTTCTGACCAACTAAACATTACTTTAGCCATCCTCGGCTGACTCCTTCTTGCCTACTCCTGTCTATAGGTCTAAGTTCAAAGCGATTCGGCTCGTCTGGTGCTTCATTTTGAAAAGAAACCCACTCGCACACTGCCATCTGGTGCAGCCAGGTAGTCAATGGCTCAGCATTCCAAAAGTTTTCACCTGAATCTACATCAAGCCTGGACAATGTATTTATTTATATTGTGTGCGTGCAGCCCAGAAGTACATCATCGATTATATATCCAATGTCAGATTGAAAAAAAAGTTACATATCAGATTCATACATACAGTGGCAAGAAAAAGTATGTGAAGCCTTTGGAATTACCTGGATTTCTGCATAAATTGGTCATAAAATTTGATCTTCATCTAAGTCACAACAAAAGACAAACAGTCTGCTTAACTTAAACCAATAACACACAAACAATTATATGTTTTCATGTGTTTATTGAACACAGTGCATGATGGGAAAAGTATGTGAACCCTTGGATTTAATAACTGGTTGACCCTCATTTGGCAGCAATAACCTTACCCAAACGTTTTCTGTAGTTGCGGATCAGGCCTGCACAACGGTCAGGAGGAATTTTGGACCATTCCTCTTTATAAAACTGTTTCAGTTCAGCAATATTCTTGGGATGTCTGGTGTGAACCGCTCTCGAGGTCATGCTACAGCATCTCAAATCGGGTTGATGTCAGGACTGGGCCGCTCCAGAAGGAATATTTTCTTCTGTTGAAGCCCTTCTGTTGTTGATTTACTTCTGTGTTTTGGGTTATTGTCCTGTTGCATCACCCAACTTCTGTTGAGCTTCCATTGGCGGACAGATAGCCTTACATTCTACTGCACAATGTCTTGATAAACTTGGGAATACATTTTTCCATGAGCAGCAAAGCAGACCCAAACCATGATGCTCCCTCCACCATACTTTACAATTGGGATGAGATTTTGATGTGCTGTGATTTTTTTTCTCCAGACATAGTATTGTGTGTTCCTTCCAAACAACTGAATTTGAGTTTAATCTGTACACAGAATATTTTGCCAGTAGCTCTGTGAAATATTCAGGTTCTCTTTTGTGAACTACAGTCGTGCAGCAATGGTTTTTTGGACAGCAGTGGCTTCTTCTGTGGTGTCCTCCCATGAACACCATTCTTGTTTTGTGTTTTATGCATCGTAGACTCTTCAACATAGATGTTAGCATGTTCCAGAGATTTCTGTAAGTCTTCAGCTGACACTGTAGAATTCTTCTGTTTGTTTAAATGTTTAAATTATGTATTCAATATAGACAAGAAAAATACTGCAGATGCAGATTGTGTTTGTCTATTGTTGATTAGGTAAAGATCAGATCAAAATGTACGACCTATTTATGCAGAAATCCAGGTAATTCCAAAGGGTTCACATACTTTTTCTTGTTGCTCTATATGCACTGCTCATTATTATTTATTTATTTTCAAGTGAAACATGGCCTTGAAGATTTCAGAGAGAATGCCTAAACTGAACCCTAACCTTAAACATTCTGAGTTAATGCCTAAACGTAACCTTAAATTCTTCTAAATTTGATGTTTGCAACAACTTCGAAATTTGACGTTTGAGAAACATAGATGAACGTCGAATTCTGACGTGAGACTGTTAGAGCTAGTTGATCTGTGATCTGTCACTGTCACTTACACTGAATGACAGGAGCGTATCCACACTGACTGATAGACTAGCCATGTGAATGCAGCTGCTGGAGCTCATCCTTTCTCATTAGACACACACTGCTACATCATTAGGCTCATTAGTGATCCACATTGTGTGGTGTGCATCACCCATGTGTGTGTGTGTGTGTGTGTGTGTGTGTGTGTGTGTGTGTGTGTGTGTGTGTGTGTGTGTGTGTGTGTGTGTGTGTGTGTGTGTGTGTGTGTGTGTGTGTGACCCAAAGTAGAAAAGTGAAGGTAGTTGCTAACCCTGCTCCCAATGCAGGAGAACATCTGACAGGTAATGTTAATGCTTTGTACATGTTTGTAATCCGTGGTAATCTGACCCTATGTTTCCCTGTAAGTACATATTTCTAGCTCTGTGACTTGCGTTGTGTTTGTGTTGCCTATGTGCATTATTTTAGCAGTGTAACATCAGAGCTGTGGCCTCTCACCTACTGTGATTCATATTGCAGGTTGAGGGAGGCCTGGGCTGGAAGCTGCTATTTATGTGGCTGAGTATGTGTGTGTGCATGCTTTTGTGCGTGAATGTGTGTTGTTATTTATGTGGTGTGTATACTGTAGGATATTATATATGTGCACGGTATACATATGGAGTTCCTCATTAGTCAGAGTCCCCTACTTTTGGCATCAGAGCTGAAGGGTGGAGCTATTTCTCCACTCTGCACCATCTGCACTGAATGTGCGGAGCACGCCAAATGATGGTAAAGTACTCATTCCCCCTCTTTCTCTCTCTTTCTCTATATTTATCTGACTCTACGCTGCATGAACACTGGTGATTTTCACTGGGCCAAACACACACAATCAGCCTTTGTGAGTACAGCACAGTACAGGCCACTTTGCTCCTGTTTAACTGCTATCCTATTTGGTTGAGTATATGCACCAGTATGTGAATATTTTCCTTTCTTCTCACATTTAACAGTTCACTAACCATGTCTGTGCCCAGGCCATCTCTCTCCAGTACGGGTTATGCTGTCTTCTCTAGATAGAGACAAAAGAGAGGAGAGAAAGAGGAGAGGACCTTACCTATATTAACAGAATAATGGGAAAACAAACACCTCCAAACACAGTTTGATTAAAGTGGTTTGCTGATGAATGTTCATATGAATTCTTCTCCTACCTGATAATTCCCTCATCAGTTCTTCCTATAGGAGCATCATCCCCCCATAGCTCTTTGGGCGGAGGTGTGTGTGAAAGACCATATTCACTAAACACAGATTTCTCTGTTTCACTCTCCACTCTATCAGATAGAGAGAATACAACCCACATGAGGCCTGGCCTTACAACCATCCATCAACACAGAGGCACTACTCTCGCTCAATATCAGAAACTATTATTTTATTCATTTGTTGTTTAAAAACATGACATTACTGCCTAAGAGGCCAAAACCCAGCTACCCTTGGACAAAGGAACTCAATGTTATATTTCAGGAAGCTGATCTACAACACATATTTGGAAACAAGTTACTATGTCAATATGATCAAACACAAGGGAAGTATTTTATTGTCCTTTAAATGATGATTTGAGAGCGATACTGTTTGATAAAGTGTTGCAAAGAAATCAGGAACGACTCTGGATTAGAGCTGAAGAAAAACTTAAATGGATATTTAGGAAAGAAGAGTTCCTGGTTGTAAATCTGATCTCCCAAGCGTGGAAGATATGACAAGATAAGTTAATTGAATTATTATAAATTTTTTCTCTCAATTGTTTTTCACTGTCGTATGAACGTATGTTTATATATACAGTGCATTCGGAATGTATTCAGACCCCTTGACTTTTTCAAAATGTTGTTAAGTTACAGCCTTATTGAAAAATGTATTAAATTGTTTTTCCCCCTCATCAATCTACACACAATACCCCATAATGCCAAAGCAAAAACAGTTTTTTTTAGAAATGTTTGCATAAGTATTCAGACCCTTTACTCAGTACTTTGTTGAAGCACCTTTGGCAGCGATTACAGCCTTGAGTCTTCTT
Organism: Oncorhynchus tshawytscha; assembly: GCF_018296145.1. Lineage (NCBI taxonomy): Eukaryota > Metazoa > Chordata > Actinopteri > Salmoniformes > Salmonidae > Oncorhynchus > Oncorhynchus tshawytscha. The sequence continues at coordinate 32,740,061 of NC_056447.1, read as the reverse complement.
GGTTATGATGCTACAAGCCTGGCACACCTGTATTTGTGGAGTTTCTCCCTTTCTTCTCAACAGATCCTTTAAAGCTCTGTCAGGTTGGATGGGGAGCGTGGATGTACAGATATTTTCAGGTCTCTCCAGAGATGTTTGATTGGGTTCAAATCCGGGCTCTGGCTGGGCCATTCAAGGACATTCAGAGACTTGTCCTAAAGCTTTGGAGCAGGTTTTCATCAAGGATCTCTCTGTACTTTGCTCCATTCATCTTTCCCTCAATCCTGACTCCCAGTCCCTGCTGCTGTAAAAATTCCCCACAGCATGATGCCTTCACCACCATGCTTCATCGTAGGGATGGTGCCAGGTTTCCTCCATACTTCAGCTTGGCATCCAGGTCAAAGAGTTCAATCCTGGTTTCATCAGACCAGAAAATCTTGTTTCTCATGGTCTGAGAGTCCAGTTTGCCTTTTGGCAAACTCCAAGCGGGCCGTCATGTGCCTTTTACTGAGGAGTGGCTTCCGTCTGGTCACCCTACCATAAAGACCTGTTTGGTGGAGTGCTGCAGAGAGGGTTGTCCTTCTGGAAGGTTATCCCATCTTCACAGAGGAACCCTGGACCTACGTATGTCAGAGTGACCATCTCGTTCTTAGTCACCTCCCTGATCAAGGCCCTTCTCCCCTGATTGCTCAGTTTGACCGGGCAGCCAGCTCTAGGAAGAGTCTTGGTGGTTCTGAACTTTTTCCATTTAAGAATGATCGAGGCCACTGTGTTCTTGAGGACCTTCAATGCTGCTGAAATGTTTTGGTGCCCTTCCCCAGATCTGTGCCTCGACACAATCCTGTCTCGGAGCTCTATGGACAATTCCTTCGACCTCATGGCTTGGTTTTTTCTTTGACAAGCACTGTCAACTGTGGGACCTTATATAGACAGGTGTGTACCTTTTCAAATCATGTCCAATCAATTGAATTTACCACAGGGGGACTCCAATCAAGTTGTAGAAACATCTCAAGGATGATCAATGGAAACAGGATGCACCTGAGCTCAATGTCGAGTCTCATAGCAAACGGTCTGAATACTTATGTAAATAAGGTATCTGTTTACATTTTTTATTCATTTGAAAAAACGTCTAAAAAACTGTTTTCGTTTTGTCGTTATGGGCATTGTGTATAGATTGATGAGGAACAAATGCATATCATCCATTTTAGAGTAAGGCTGTAACGTAACAAAATATGGCAAATGTCAAGGGGTCTGAATACTTTCTGAATGCAGTGTATGTATGAGTGCATACATTATGATTGTATTTAGCTACAGCAAATACAGTGTTTTATAAGCCCATGTTGGCTTGGCATCCTGAAGGTGCATAAACACTGTAATAATAAAACCTATCAAAATCAATCATTCAAATTATCAGATAGTTGAAGTGTAGAGGACAAGACAATGTAGGGTGTAAGTAATTAGGATGAAGTATGTGCGTGTGTGTGCTCACAACTGTCCTCCTGGAGAAAGAAGGGATGAGGAGGAAAGAAGAGAGGAGGGGTGGACTGTGGTGGACAGGGGAATGAGTGAAGGCTGAATGATGAACAGAGCGGATGTAACAAGTAGACGTTTGATGATGGCAATTTTGACCGTAAAAATGAGATGTCTGTCAGATGTGGTTTTGAGTGAGAAAGAAGGAGCGAGAGCGCAGAGGGGGGATTGTAAAAGGCGTTAATCTGGCTGCCAAATGGAGAGTTGGGCATGTGGTTTCTGCCTGGGGAGTCATGCAAAGTGTGTGTGTGTTCAGCGGGTGTGTGTGCATGTGTGTATGTGTTTGCTCAGAAAGCGGAAATTGTCTTAATTTCTGGGGAAGAGTTGCAGGGGAGAGGAGAGGGGTTGATACAGCTAAATAAGACAAGATCCATTTAGGACACGCAGGAGTGAGAGATTCTGACTTCCCCAGAAGAGAGATGGAGAGAGGATGAGAGCTAGTGATAGTCAGAGAGAGAGAGAGAAAGAGATGGAGGGGAGAGGAGAGGGGTTGATACAGCTAAATAAGACAAGATCCATTTAGGACACGCAGGAGTGAGAGATTCTGACTTCCCCAGAAGAGAGATGGAGAGAGGATGAGAGCTAGTGATAGTCAGAGAGAGAGAGAAAGAGATGGAGGGGAGAGGAAAGTTCCTTTAAGTTTTCCCTTAAACAGGTGAACAGTCTTTGCCAGGGTTAGTCATGGCTCTTTGCTCACTGTAGATTTGGATGTTTCCACACAGCAGCACACACACCCTTCCTGTTGCTGATCCGCTTTCAGCACCTCACTTTGTATTGAAATCCCTCCCAGGGAATTATGCTAGTGCTAACGGTGAGCTTACTCAGCTCAGATAAGTTCTCTCTCTGTAAGCTGCAGCGTCGTTCTCATTTAAGAAGTCTTATTAGAATGGCAAGAGTTTATTTGGAGGGAGAAAATTACCAGAAATAGGTGAGCATACAGATGTAGGATCTTAATTTGAGCCAGTTTGCTATAACAGGAAAATAATCTTGCAGCAACAGGAAATGTGAATTATTTTGTGGATTATAATTAATGGACATTTTGTAGGGGTTGGTCAATTTTTCGTTAGGGCAAATCAAATCATTTGAGAGATTGAATAATTTCCCCTGGTATGATATGATGAGGACAAGAGAGAGAGGGAGAGGGAGTAAGAAAGAGAGAGAGAGAAAGAAAGAGGCTGAAGTTGTCATTGACATCTTAAGGAAGACATTTGGTTGAGTAGAGTATTGCCAGATTTATGTCAGGCCAGCTCCGATCACTCAACCTCTCGCCCCTCCTCTTTCTCCCCTCTCCCATCTCCTCCTCCTCCCTCTCTCTTTCTCTTTGGCTGTGGGGAGGGTCATATATCTGGGTAGATTGAGTGTATGTGTGTTCCCACACAGTGTGTGTGTGTGTGTGTGTGTGTATGTGTGTGTGTGTCATATATCTAGGTCTGTGTGAGGGCAAGGGAGATCACAGCCCAATTTAGGTCCTGATAACTAATCAATTGGCAGCTTATTCCTCCAGCAGGAAGTAAAGGAGTAGGCCCCTGGGAGACGTAGTTCACATTAAACACCCCTCAACTCTCAACATGGGACAGTCACAAATGATGCTAGAGAGAGTGAGGGATGGCGGTAGGATTCAAGGAAAAAGAGATACATAGACTGGGATGTGTCGTTCAGATTACTTAGTTAGTAATTATGGGAGAGAGAGAGGAAAAGAAAGAGGGAAAAGAAGCAGGAGAGAGAGAGAGAGAGAGAGAGAGGATACAAATGGTGATGATGGACACATGGCTCCCTGCATGAATGCCTAGACTTTAGCTCAGCAGGCTAACACCATCTTGCATTCTCAAACTCTCCAACCCATCTGGTCACAGTTGGACACTGTAGAATGTCCTGTACCAGTGAGCGCACAGAGGAAACAGGAGCGGTCACATAGTGTTAGCAGTTAGCTGGGTTTGAAGTCCTCCTCTTAGCGATCTTTTGCCCCGTTGATGCTTGAAGGGTTCTCCTGCCGCGGAACACAGGAACTATCCGTCCTCATTTCCCGTGACAGGCCATTCATAAAGCTGCTGCTGTGTCACTGTCTTCCTCCCTCATGAAGAAATATGGCAGCAGCCTCTGTCCCCCCTGTCCCACCTCCTCGTGTGCCACCGCTCCCCCTCATCTGCACCTTACTCTCCCCTCTGGCCCACCCCCAACACCCCAACCCCCTCCCCACACTTCCATCCCTGCCCCCATTTACAATGACAATCTCATCTAATACTGCTTGTCTACTCCCCCATCACCCCCCAATGACCGTCCACACTCCCATGCACAAGACCGGGTTCGTACAGATAGTGGCAAGTCATATTCAAGGACATTCAAGTACTTATTCAAGCACTAATATTTATATTCAAGGACCATCAATTTGTAGTAGTTCCTATTATGCAATTGTTTCTAGTCGCTAACAGATGGCAGTATTTCCCCACAACCTCACAGATAAAAACAACTAACTTACTATTCATCACTACCTTACAAGTTCTACTCAAACTTCCTCCACTTATTTACAACATGCATGAGTGTTAATTAAGTCAGGACGGATGATTTTGACTGATTTCTTTATATGAACTGTAACGATAAATTCTGAAATTGTTGCACGTTGCATTTATATTTTAGTTCAGTGTACATAATATTACATTTAATTTATATTTAAATGTCCTTTATATTGTATTTCACAAAATGTTAGGACCCACAGGCTTTCCCAACACATAATGATATGAAAGTGAATTCTCAAATCAAATCAAATTGAATTTCTCACCTTACAGTGAAATGCTTACTTACAAGCCCTTAACCAACAAAGCAGTTTTAAGAAAATACCCCCCAAAAGTAAGAGATAAGAGTACCAAATAATTAAAGGGCAGCAGTAAATAACAATAGCGGGGCTATATACAGGTTACCGGTACAGAGTCAATGTGTCAATGGGTGGGGACACCGGAGTCGAGGTAATTATGTATGTACAGTGGGGCAAACAAGTATTTGTCAGCCACCAATTGTGCATGTTCTCCCACTTAAAAATATGAGAGAGGCCTGTAATTTTCATCATAGGTACACTTCAACTATGACAGACGTAATTAGAAAAAAAATCCAGAAAATCACATTGTAGGATTTTTTATGAATTTATTTGCATATTATGGTGGAAAATAAGTATTTGGTCAATAACAAAAGTTTATCTCAATACTTTGTTATATACCCTTTTTTGTCAATGACAGAGGTCAAACAGGGGGCAATGCAAATAGTCTGGGTAGTCATATGATTAGCTGTTCAGGAGTCTTATGGCTTGGGGTTAGAAGCTGTTCAGAAGCCTCTTGGACCTAGACTTGGCACTCCGTCTATAGTCTATGACTGGGGTGGCTGGAGTTTTTGACAATATTTTGGGCCTTCCTCTGACACTTCCTGGTATAGAGGTCCTGAATGGCAGGAAGCTTGGCCCCGGTGATGTACTGGGCCATACGCACTACCCTCCGTAGTGCCTTGTGGTCGGAGGCCGAGCAGTTGCCATACCAGGCAGTGATGCAACCCATCAGGATGCTCTCGATGGTGCAGCTGTAAAACCTTTTGAGGATCTGAGGACCCATGCCAAATCTTTTCAGAGCGAAAATAGGTTTTGTCGTGCCCTCTTCACGACTGTCGTGGTGTGCTTGGATCGTGTTAGTTTATTGGTGATGTGGACGCCAAGGAACTTGAAGCTCTCAACCTGTTCCACTACAGCCCCGTCGATGAGAATGTGGGTGTGCTCGGTCCTCCTTTTCCTGTAGTCCACAATCATCTAGTTTGTCTTGATCCCATTGAGGGAGAGGTAGTTGTCCTTGCACCACACGGTCAGGTCTCTGACTTCCTCCCTATAGGCTGTCTTATCATTGTCGATGTTGTGTCATCAGCAAACTTAATGATGTTGTTGGAGTTGTGCCTGGCCGTGCAGTCATGAGTGAACAGGGAGTACAGGAGGGGACTGAGCACTCACCACTGAGGGGCCCCCATGTTGAGGATCAGCGTGGCGGATGTGTTGTTACCTATCCTTACCACCTGAGGGCGACCCATCAGGAAGTCCAGGATCCAGTTGCAGAGGGAGGTGTTTAGTCCCAGGGTACTTCGCTTAGTGATGAGCTCTGAAGGCACTATGCTGTTGAATGCTGAGCTGTAGTCAATGAATAGTGTTCTCACATAGGTGTTCATTTTTTTTAACATAACATATCCTAAAAGTTCATTCAATTTCATTTTTAGCAATGTTCTAAGAACGTTCTCCAACTGGGAATGTTCTCAAATAGATCAGAGAATGTCATGAAACAACTTTCTTCTCTGGGAATTTCAGTACTTCAGCATAACATTTCCAACAGGTTTCCTCATGGTCCTATTTAAAGTCATGTTCTCAAATTGTTCCAAGAATATAAAGGTCCTGAACAGTGAAAATCATGTTTTTTAGGAAATTGGAGGAAATTTGGTTTAAACCAGTTCAAAGTAGCGTGACCCAAGTATGAAAAACTGACTATAGCTGGTACATTGATAAAGTTTGATCATAAAGTTTCAGGTCCTCTCCCCCGTGTCAAACACTTGGATTCAGGAGGCAGGCATTACCAAGGGTTTACTCCCGGCTTTATGCAATGTCACATACAGTAAAGCCGAATATGTGTTGCACCAACGGTAGCGTCTTATCTTTACTACTTTAAATATGTACTGCCTTAAACATGTGCGCCTACGCCTTGCTTTGGCTTTGTTTACATCTATCGTGTGAATATTAGCTAGCAAGCTACAGTACTTACTAGCATGCCGTCAAAAGCACATGGTGTTGTGACTGGATGCAATAGTGTAAATTTTATGTAACACTATTTTCGGAAGAATGAAGACATCTGCTTTTCATTTCGGGCGGACAGGTTGCACCAAATATCACGATTATGTCTCTCGTGTGCAGTGCACATTTAGAGCAAAATTGCTTTATCAATTGGGGAGAACATTCAATGGGACATCTTGCAAGTGCTGACCATAATGTAAGTATCAGAGTTTGATGAGTTTGACACGGTAACCAACATTTGGGGTGATCAGGGGGCTAATGTTAGACAATGCAACTGTAGCTGTGAACCATGAGGAAACATGTAGGAAACGTTATGCTGAAGTACTGAAATTTCCAGAGAAGAAAGTCGTTTCATTTCATTCTCTGATCTATTTGTGAACATTCCCAATGTCAAACCAGTTGGAGAGCGTTCTTAGAACATGGCGCAGTGGTTAAGGGCGCTGTACTGCAGCGCCAGCTGTGCCACCAGAGACTCTGGGTTGGTGCCCAGGCTCTGTCATAACCGGCCGCGACCTGGAGGTCCGTGGGGGCGACGCACAATTGGACTAGCGTCGCCCGGGTTAGGGAGGGCTTGGCCGGTAGGGATATCCTTGTCTCATCACGCACAAGCGACTCCTGTGGCGGGCCTGGCGCAGTGCGCACCAACCAAGGTTGCCAGGTGCATGGTGTTTCCTCCGACACATTGGTGCGGCTGGCTTCCGGGTTGGATGCGCGTTGTGTTAAGAAGCAGTGCGTCTTGGTTGGGTTGTGTATCAGAGGACGCATGACCTTCAACCTTCGTCTCTCCCGAGCCCATACGGGAGTTGTAGCGATGAGACAAGATAGTAGCTACTAAAACAATTGGATACCATGAAATTGGGGAGAAAAAGGGGTAAAAAAATATATAATAAAAATAAAAATAAAATGCAATTGTGTTTGTTGGCTATAGCTAATGCCTGCCCATACAATAACCCCACCGCCACCATGAGGCAGTCTGTTCAGAAAGTTGACATCAGGAAACCATTCGCTCACACGACGCCATACATGCTGTCTACAGTTGAAACCGGGATTCATCCATGAATAGCAAACTTCTCCAGCGTGCCAGTGGCCATCAAATATGAGCATTTGCCTACTGAAGTCAGTTATGATGCTGAACTGCAGTCAAGACTCCGGTGAGGACAATGAGCACGCAGATGAGCTTCCCTGAGACGGTTTCTAATAGTTTGTGCTGTCATGGCTGTCACGGTCTGTGGTTCTGAGGCCGGTTGGACGTACTTCCAAATTCTATAAAATGAAGTTGGAGGCAGATTATGGTAGAGAAATGAACATTCAACTCTCTTGCAACAGCTCTGGTGAACATTCCTGCAGTCAGCATGCCAATTGCACACCGCCTCAAAACTTCAGACATCACTGACATTGTGTTATTTGACAGAACTGCACGTTTTAGAGTAGCCTTTTGTCCCCTGTGTAATGATCATGTTGTTTAATCAGCTTCTTGATATGCCACACCCAGTCAGGTTGATGGATTATCTTGGCAAAGGAGAAATGCTCACTAACAGGGATGTAAACAAATTTGTGCACAAAATTTGAGAGAAATAAGCTTTTTGTGCGTGTGGGACATTTTGGGGATTTTTATTTCAGCTCATTAACATGGGACCAACACTTTGCATGTTGCGTTTATATTTTTGTTCAGTATAGAATAGGTAGATCACTTCATCAACGAATTGATAGGATTGTAAGTCAATTAAAGGAAATTCAATTCACTACTCATTTAACAAACAAAAATATTACAGGCTATGTAGACAAGTTTCTGGAGCTCCTCTTCAACAAGTTCACCCTTGATCCAGCTACGTATTTGGGGAAGTTGTGTGAGGTACCCATCCCAGGACCCTGTGTACCCAGTGTGAGAGGCCTGACAAGGGAGGAGGCCACAGCTAGTACTTGATTGAAGCGGGATACATGGGTCCCCCTCTTCTCCCACTCCCCTCCCCATTAATCTCTGTAGTTTGTTGCATTTCCTAAAGCCTAAGTAAATCACTTTTACGTGATATGATATCAGATTTTGTAACTTTGTATTGTTTTCTTCAAGCTTTCGGACAGGAGATGAGTGTTATAAATGATATGATTCAATGGGTCCTGCACACTGTAGGGCGGCCGGGTGCCTATATTAGGCTTACGTCTTTTTTTGTTGTCAAATAGTATCTCACCGTTATTTCTCACCTTTATTTCTCATGAGTGTTCATGTTGATCAATATTTCGGCAATGCTGGCCTATTGTTACTGATGACATAAATGTCTGATCAATGCATACAATTCTGAACATATTGTTATTTATAATGCTAATGCAGAGGGGCCAATACATTGTCCAGTACACTTATTGTATGCTGTTTCATGTACATTCCTTTATGTCTAAGTTTCTAAGATGATTCAGACTTTACTAATTCGTGTGAAGAAGTGTATCAGTGAACAGTATTCTGTAATTAGTTACAAAACAATAGAAATGCAATTGTGTACTACCGCCCCGTAGCACTCACTTCCGTCATCATGAAGTGCTTTGAGAGACTAGTCAAGGATCATATCACCTCCACCCTACCTGACACTCTAGACCCACTCCAATTTGCTTACCGCCCCAATAGAGCCACAGACGACGCAATTGCCATCACACTGCCCACTGCCCTAACCCATCTGGACAAGAGGAATACCTATGTGAGAATACTGTTCAACGACTACAGCTCAGCATTTAACACCATAGTACCCTCCAAACTCGTCATCAAGCTCGAGACCCTTGGTCTCGACCCTGCCCTGTGCAACTGGGTACTGGACTTCCTGACGGGCCGCCCCACCAGGTGGTGAGGGTAGGTAACAACATCTCCACCCTGCTGATCCTCAACACTGGGGCCCCACAAGGGTGCGTTCTGAGCCCTTTCCTGTACTCCCTGTTCACCCACGACTGTGTGGCCATGCATCTTGTTAAGCGTGTTCAGGTGTGTTGGCCGCGCCCACTAACTGGTCAAACCTGATCGTAATGAGAGCTTGTTTCCCTTGAAAAGGGAATGAACAGTTTTGTATGAATAAGAAAACATGGCACACTAGCTCAATCCTGGTGGTGCAGTGGACTCATTCCATGGATAGCGAACATAAGATTATATGTTTGAATCGCACTGTTGCTGTGTCACAATGAATAAGAAATGTGTTTGCATGATTAATGCTTAAGGAAATGAATTTCCATGTGTCTTATCTGTGCTTGGACTTCAGAAACATAAATCCAAAATAAGCTAGCAGTGTTATATAAAGTATTATTGAAACATTTAGTGGAAGTTATTTTTAAGGAAGTTATTCAAATACCTCCAAATAAGCAAAATGGTACGTTCTCTGAGAGTCAATCAAATCTCCCAGGAAAACTTTCAAAGAACCAGAGTAAAATGTTGCCAGAATAAGCGAAATGTTCACTTCTGTTCCTGTTTTACTGGTCAAGAAACGTATGGCTTCGTTCCCACAACCAATGTGAAACCAAAAACGTACATTCCCGCAACTTCCAAGGAAACAAATTTGCTAGCTGGGTAGGGTCAATAGGGTATAACATGGAGTTAGGGGATGAATAAAACCACTGAAAACGAACGGTTCCCTAAAGTCAGGACCCACTAGAGCAACCTGGACTCTGGGGTAGGCATAATTTAGTCAATGTTAATCCAGGACACTTCAATCAGTATGATATGTTACGTTTATTTTCGTATTTTATGTATTGCATTTACATTTAAGTAATTTAGCAGACGCTCTTATCCAGAGTGACTTACAATAGTGAGTGCATACATTTTTCATACTTTTTTTTCATTTAGAATTTTTGTATTCATTTCTGGATGTCCATCATTCATTTCGTATGATACGTTATGAATTGCAACTCATACAACATGTTACAAATTGGTTAAAGGGTTAAGGTTAGGGTTATGGGAAGGGTTAGATAATATGCTAAATAGTTGCAAAGTAGGTCAAAAGTAGTACATAGTTGTAAAATTGCTAATGGGCTAAAATGCTAAAGTTGTCCATGATGAGATTCGAATACACAACCTTTGGGTTGCTAGCCGTTTGCATTAAACACCTACCCAATCACCCCGACCAACCACCCTACCTTTGTTTTTTCCTTAAGTAACCTACTGTCTTATGTAACCATACCAAACATTTACTATGTAATGTTTAATCTAGAGTCAGGGGTTTAGGTCTGTTACAAACTAGTGAGGAAACTCTACTCTTACTCCACCAGTTTCTTGTGAGCAGGAACATGTGAACTCATGTGAAGAATTTTGATAAGAGCGAAACTCATTCAAATAAGAGCTTTGAGAGGTGAAATCATTGATGTCTATCAGTTCTCACAGCTCTGCTACTGATGTGCCAAAGCTGGCTTGCTGGTGTTTCTAGTGCTCCAACAGTACTAAGATCAGTCTTTGGTTGGTTTCAGAGAGGGTTTGGCACGTACGGCAACAGTTTAGGGAAAGTCTAAAACACGAATCCTCTAGCTATTATATTCCCCACATCTCTGCTATAAGACAATAGCACACTAGTACAATAGTACAATATCCCAATACCGTCTTCCATCTACTCTACTTATTAAGCAGCAGCAGTACTTCTGGCTGCAGACTGAGATAAACACTCCATCCTTCAAACGTCATCACCAAATCAGCAGCATTAGACAGTACTCAGCCCAGATCCAACATTTTACTGTGAGGAGAACAATGGCCCGTTCCCTTCAATCAATTGGTAATACGTCTTTCCCCTTGATGCCATCTCTAGTCCATTCTTGACTCCTTTGGCAAGCAGAGGGAGAGGGAGGGAGAGAGGAGGAGATTGAGATAGAGGGAGTTGGGGGGGTAAGTGGCCACTTTTCTGTTTTGGTGCTGTGTCTGTGTGGTTAAGCTGTTTAGGATGGTTGACTAATGAAATAGGATTGGCAGAATTACACCGGGTAAAGAACAGAGCCTGGTGAATCTCACTGAGACTACTGGAGCTTCTGGAGAAAGAGAAGAAAGGGACAGGGAAGGATGGGATAGGGTAGAGGGGGAGGGAGAAGACAAATACTTAAGGGATAGAATGAGAGTGAGAAAGAGAGAGGGAGAGTGATCGGGGTAAGTCCTGGCAAGGACCAAGCTAGACCTGAGGCTTTGCCAAGGCGTATTGTGTATTTTCTGGACTCGGCTCTGGTCTGAGTTTCCCTCTTTAGAGGCTTGTTCAGCCACTCCAGCACTGGTTGTTCTCTTTGTCCAACAAATCCTCTGAAGGCAGCTAATTTAGAAGATAGCTCTATGGCTGAAATTCAGTTACAGATAGATAGTGGATTTCCAGATTCCACATTCAGAGGTGTGTTTGATTTGCACAGCTGCGTGTCCTGGATGGAGGGAATTGACAACTGATTTTGAAATTCAAAACGTACTTCTGAAATTGCTATCGGAAATTAATTGAATAGCATCTAAGACTGTTCATTAGAGTCTTGCCGACCGTTGATGGCGAGAGAGAATAGAATAGAGTGAAAGATAGATAGATAGCTCACACTTGGCTTGTGATGGCCATAACAAGCAGAAGGTTCTTAACTAGCCATAAAAGCAGCAGAAGGAACATTGGGACATTAATTAGATTAGTTCATTCATGGCTCTGTGATTCTCTCTTCTGCTTCCATGCTCTGTTTTACGGGAAAGAGGAAATCAGATTATTTCATCTCATAAAATATACTGTAACGCACACCTATGTAAGACATACACGAGTGTGGAAATACAGGGTGTGGTTTTCAGTCCAACGATGTTGAGGATCAATAAATGATGACAGTTTCAGTGGGCCTGCAGACCTGAGTCAAATACATGATCTAGAGAGTAGAGTAGAGTTCACTTTCATGTAGCCCAATGATCTGTAGGTCTAGTTCAGCATGCATCACAGTGTAACCCCCCCCAACCCCCCTCCCCCTCGTCAGAGGTGGAAGAAATCTGTTTTCGCCCGTGACTGAACCCTCCTGGCAAGGGAGGGGCCTTCATTTAGGATGCTCTCCTTTGATTGGCCGGTTGGCAGGATTTTGTAGATGATGATAAATCAGACCCAGGTGTCACCTCCTCGGCGGCAGGTGAGGATTGATGGGATACAGGATGACTATCCATCATCCCGGGCAGGAGACACGCTATCGGAATTTGGGAAACGTGTTCCCAATCATGATTAAAGTGGCTGGTAGGGTGGTTGGGTAGCAGTCCCAGCTTTGATGCACCTGTACATCGCCTTCTGGATGGCAGCGGTGAACAGGCAGTGGCTCGGTGGTTGATGTCCTTGAATGAACTTTATGGTAGCATCGGGTGGTGTAGGTGTCCTGGAGGGCAGGTAGTTTGGCCCCTGATGTGCACAGACCTCACTACCCTCTGAGAGTACCAGGCGGTGATACTGCTCTCGATTGTGCATCTGTAGGTTTGTGAGTGCTTTGGTGACAAGCCGACTAGTGACCAATTCAGTTTGTCTGTGATGTGTATACCGAGGAACTTAAAACTTGCTACCCTCTCACTACTGTTCCATCGATGTGGATGGGGGGTGTTCCTGCAGCACATGGTGGGGTACGGACCGTTGTTTGGGAGGCGTTACTGGAAATAAATGGTAGCCACTCAAGGTCAATGTACTACTGTTACTACTGTTAGATATCTTCCCCAGCCTCTGGCTGAGGCTGGGGATAGAGCTGAGGAATAGGGTTGGGGCTGGGGGATAGGCCTGGGGGATAGGGCTGGGGCTGGGGGATAGAGCTGGGGCTGGGGAAACATAGAGCTGGGGGATAGGGCTGGGGGATAGAGCTGGGGGATAGGGCTGGGGCTGGGGGATAGAGCTGGGGCTGGGGGCAGAAAGTAGAGCTGGGGGATAGGGCTGGGGGATAGAGCTGGGGGATAGGGTTGGGGCTGGGGGATAGAGCTGGGGCTGGGGGATAGAGCTGGGGCTGGGGGATAGAGCTGTGGCTGGGATAGAGCTGTGGCTGGTGACTGAGATTGATGCTGCATACTGTCTGAGTAGAATCATCAATCACTCAGTCTGTACCTGAAACTGTCATCTTATAGAAGTTCACTGTTGACTTCAACAAGTCAATGAGGCCAGGGTGACAGTCTGCCTTTATGCAACTTAGGTCAACTCCTAGCCCTCACAGCAGCAGGGGGTAGGGCTGGGGCTGGGGGATAGAGCTGGGACTGGGGTATAGAGCTGGGGCTGGGGTATAGAGCTGGGGCTGGGGTATAGAGCTGGGGCTGGGGTATAGAGCTGGGGCTGGGGTATAGAGCTGGGGCTGGGGTATAGAGCTGGGGCTGGGGTATAGAGCTGGGGCTGGGGGAGCTGGGACTGGGGTAAGAGCTGGGGCTGGGGTATAGAGCTGGGGCTGGGGGATAGAACTTGGGCTGGGGTATAGAGCTGGGGCTGGGGTATAGAGCTGGGGCTGGGGGATAGAACTGGGGCTGGGGTATAGAGCTGGGGCTGGGGTATAGAGCTGGGGCTGGGGGATAGAACTTGGGCTGGGGTATAGAGCTGGGGCTGGGGTATAGAGCTGGGGCTGGGGAATAGGGCTGGGGCTGGGGGATAGGGTTGGAGTTGAAGTTGGGATTGAGGGTCTGTATGTGAGGGGTGTTGGAGATTAAATTAAAGACCGCGGGGCTTGTTTTATTGTTATAGATTAGCTGTAAGTCACCTTGTCCCTGCTGCTGTGAGGGCTAGGAGTTGACCTAAGTTGCATAAAGGCAGACTGTCACCCTGGCCTCATTGACTTGTTGAAGTCAACAGTGAACTTCTATAAGATAACAGTTTCAGGTACAGACTGAGTGATTGATGATTCTACTCAGACAGTATGCAGCATCAATCTCAGTCACCAATTTTTCAGCTCTGTTCAATTAGAATGATGATGATGTTTCGGTGCAGCAAATGGTCAAAACAATATTAGCAAAATTGTCTCTTCATTGCTGTATTTCTGTTTTCTTGCTTGTCTGCCACGTTTGGATGTGGGCAATTTTTCATGTAAACCTTTGATTTGGCATTAGCCACAATGATCTACTGCACAGAATAAAACGTATGTGCATTCATTTATGTATAAGACAGATTAGAGAGTGCATTAGTCTAACGGTTTGGTTGTTCAAACAGAAAACAGGCACTTGATGTTTAACCAGACAACAAAGACAAAACATTACAGTAAAGGGGTTCTGTTCACAATTACTCTGTTTATCTTATATCCTGTTGCCTCGTCTCCTTACACAGTGCATTCGGAAAGTATTTAAACCCATGACTTTTTCCACATTTTGTTACATTACAGCCGTATTCTGAAATGGATTGAAGAAAACATTTTCTTCATCAATCTACACACAATACCCCATAACGACAAAGCGAAAACAGGATTTTAGAAATGTTTGCAAAAAAACATAAACACCTTTTTTTATGTAAGTATTCAGTTCCTTTGCTATTAGACTCAAAATTGAGCTCGGTTGCGTCCTGTTTCCATATTCTTGAGATGTTTTTAAAACTTGATTGGAGTCCACCTGTGGTAAATTCAATTGACTGGGCAAGATTTGGAAAGGCACACATCTGTCTATATAAGGTCCCACAGTTGACAGTGCATGTAAGAGCAAAAACCAAGACATGAGGTCAAAGGAATTGTCTGTAGAGATGAAACCAATATTGAGCTCTTTGGCCTGAATGCCAAGCGTCACGTCTGGAGGAAACCTGGCACCATCCCTATGGTGAAGCATGGTGGTGGCAGCATCATGCTGTGGGGATGTTTTTCAGCGGCAGGGACTGGGAGACTAGTCAGGATCGAGGGAACTCAGGACCTCAGACTGGGGCCAAAGGTTCACCTTCCAACAGGACAACAACCTTAAGCACACAGCGAAGACAACACAGGAGTGGCTTCGGGACAAGTCTCTGAATGTCCCTGAGTGGCCCAGCCAGAGAGCCCAGACTTGAACCTGATCGAATATCACTGGAAAGACCTGAAAATATATATGCAGCAACACACCCCATCCAACCTGATAGAGCTTGAGAGGATCTGCCGAGAAGAATGGGAGAAACTCCCAAAAAATACTACTACAGGTGTGACAAACCTATAGCGTCATACCGAAGAAGACTCGAGGATGTAAACGCTGCCAAAGGTACTTCAACAAAGTACTGAGTAAAGGGTCTGAATAATTATGTAAATATAATGTTTCAGTTTTTTATTTGGAATAAATTAGCAAAAATTCTAAAAACCTGTTTTTTCTTTGTCAATATGGGGTGTTATGTATAGATTGAACAAAACAATTGAATACATTTTAGAATAAGGCTATAATGTATGGAAAAAGTCAAGGTGTCTGAATACTTTCTGAATGCGCTGTATATATCTACCTCCATCACTCAAGTATCCCTGCTCATTGTAAATGTGTTATTGTAGTGTGTCTGTGTGTTGCTGGTGTAGATGAGTCAGGTGCAGGACAGCAGATATGAGTAATGTACGCAATTTTACTGAACAATAATCACAATACACGTCAAATAAATCCAAGGCCACAATAACGGACCGCAATACAATAAACAATCACTCACAAACAAACATGGGGGAACAGAGGGTTAAATAATGAACAAGTAATGTGGGATTGAAACCAGGTGTATAAGACAAGGACAAAACAAATGGAAATGAAAAATGGATCGGCGATGGCTAGACGGCCAGAAGACGTCGACCGCCGAACGCTGCCCGGACAAGGAGAGGGACCGACTTCGGACGAAGTCGTGACAGGTATTTTAAAAATATTTTTACTTTATTGTTTATTTCATATTTTTATTCTCATTTCTCGCGTGTATTTTTTCTAGTAATACGTTTTGAGTTTTGAGTTTGCAAGAATTGCATTTCACTGTACTGGTGCTTGTGACATTAAAACTTGAAACTTGTGTTTATCAAAGACAGTTTACTTTCAAATAAATTATACTCAAATGTCTATCATTCTCTTTCCAATGACAAAGTATGTTATTCAGCATTTTTCTTAAGAACACTTTATGTAAACAGACTTTATATAAACACAATAGCCTCTGTCACCTCACAGTCTTAACCTGGGTTGGATTCCTGAGCAGACATTTGTGAGCCAAGGTCTTTTCCTTCCCTTGCAGTCTCAAACTGAGGCACTGTTACACAGATATACTCTTGGCTACATTTAAGCATTGTAGAGCTAGACTCTGTAGCCTATCAGTCACCGTACAAGGAGCGTATTACCTCTGCACTGGTCAGTGTGAGGCAAGGTCAGAGCATCGGGTTATAATACTCCTTACATCTCTCTATCATTACTTTTCTTTTCCTACCTCTCTTTCCCCATCTCTTCCCACCCCTCTCTGCTCTATTCCATACACGCTCATCTCTCTCGCCATATACATCTATTCCCACCCATCCCTTCTGTCTCGCCTACCTCTCTCAATCCCTCTCTCCTATCTCTTTCCCACCCCTCTATCCCAAGGTGACCTAGCCAGTCAATCCCCACTATCGGTCAGTGCGTAGCGTAACGCTAGCAGTAGCAACCTATTAATAATTCTGCTTCATTTGTCCCTGTTCTTCTCCTTTGCAGGACTTTATGACAGCACCTTAAATGCTAATGAGCTCCTAATCTGAGGCAGGTGCAGGTCTCTTCTAAAGACTCCTATCAGTCTTCCTGCTATGCACACAATGATAGGAGTCCAGCCTCACACACTAGAGCCCAGAGAGAAGTACCATTATGAAAAAGCCAGAGAGATTTGTTCAAATGTATTTGGGCTCTGAAGAATCATATCCTCTTCATGTTTTGTGAATATACAGTTGTTTTGTGAATATATAGTTGTTTTGTGAATATATAGTTGACATTTCAAAGGATGAATAGGGAGAAGTGCAGTAATACATAATAACTTCAGACTAAAAGGACTGAAAGGTTTCCCAGTGTAATCCTCCAACCTTTACTGTGGTGCAGTACCATTGCAGAGAGGATGAGGCTAATACTGACCCTGCAGTTTAAACATGACAAATGAGTAAATGATGGCAGGAGCACACAGAGGCTGTGTGTGTGTGTGTGTGTGTGTGTGTGTGTGTGTGTGTGTGTGTGTGTGTGTGTGTGTGTGTGTGTGTGTGTGTGTGTGTGTGTGTGTGTGTGTGTGTGTGTGTGTGTGTGTGACATTTTGTTAGTCCCCACGAGGTCAAATGCTATTTCTAGGGGGTTAGGATAAAGGTTAGAATTAGTGTTAGGCTTAGAATTAGGTTTAGGGTTAGGAGCTAGGGCTAGGTTTAGGGTTAAGAGCTAGGGTTAGGTTTAGGGTTAGGAGCTAGGGTTAGGCTTAGGGTTAAGGTTTTTGGGTTAAGGTTAGGGTTAGGGTAAGGGTTAACGTTAGGTTTAGGGTTAGGGTTTAGGGAAAGCAGGATTTTGAATGGGACTGAATTTTGTGTCCCCACAATGTTAGCTATACAAGACTATGTGTGTGTGTATGTATGTGTCAGACAGTCAGTCAGTCTCTTGTAAATCAAAATAAAAACATGTCTAGTCTGAGTGAAGGTTAAAAGCTTTCCAAGATGAGACCCTTCTCTAACCTGTGTGTTCATAGTGCATGGATCAAATTGGCTGAAATTGGCCTGGCTAGTCTGCCTTTCTCTGTCTTCAACACTGAGTAAAAATAATTCACTTTTTGTGTGTGTGTGTGTGTGTGTGTGTGTGTGTGTGTGTGTGTGTGTGTGTGTGTGTGTGTGTGTGTGTGTGTGTGTGTGTGTGTGTGTGTGTGTGTGTGTGTGTGTGTGAGAGAAAGAGAGATTTGCACACACTACAGAAGGCATACCTGGGGCAAGTAGAAGATTAACCTACTATGAGACACACACACACACACACGCTGGCGCCCCATGCTGCGAGTTTACCATAATGATGTGTTAATTAGCAGAGCATTACTCTCTTCCACATATCTATATAATAGCATAATCTGTTCCAATCCTAATAGGTTGATAATGAAGGACTGTCTATGCCATGGCCGCACTAATGTCAGGTAAGGGAGAGAGCATCACACACACACCAAAACACACACACACACAGTACCCCGTCTGCACAACTGTGCAATGGTATTGTAGGGCTTTCTGCAAAACATTTTCTCAGGACCCTAAAGGCCGTATAGCTGTATGAAATAAGTAGAATACTACTTATTTTGTTTTGAAAGGATAAGTAGACATGGCTTATTGTAGTTGGGTCCAGACTGTCATGTGTATATACAGTCAGAATTGTTATGCACTATGTGACCCGTAGATATTTAGGATGGCTTCCCTGACCAGGCCTTGAGTTCCCTAATAATCAACCCAATATAATTAACTGCATATATCAATGGAGAGACGTTATATTGGAGTGCACTGAGGTGTGTGTGTGTGTGTGTGTGTGTGTGTGTGTGTGTGTGTGTGTGTGTGTGTGTGTGTGTGTGTGTGTGTGTGTGTGTGTGTGTGTGTGTGTGTGTGTGTGTGTGTGTGTGTGTGTGTGTGTGTGTGTGTGCGTGTGTGTGTGTTAATTCTGCTCTGGTCACTGAGTAAAGCTACGCTACAAAGGGCAAAGCTGTGATTGCGTAGAGCGCTGTCTGCGACTGTCAGGCTTAACACCCATCCCACTGAGCTCAGATCAGTTATTAAGATAAACCTGGCCAGCACACTCACTTTAAATCATCTACAGGGAATTGCACTCAGACCAGTCGTGAATTTGTATTCTTGAAAATGTCATTAAAAGGCTAATACTTTTGATAGAGGTTTCTGGTTTTAATATTACTTCAGAGCTCAGGAGGTTGTGATTTGCATGTGTGGATTATGCATTAGAAGTCCAGTTAGTTTCACCCTGCTGTTAAGGAGGAGAGGTCCTTCTATTTCAACTCCTGACTGAACAATGACTTGATGCTCAAACTGACTTTATAAATATCACAAATACAACAGTAAATATCACAGACGTAACCTATTTTACTTATTCACACAGAATTTACCAAAATAAACCTGATCTGTGAGTAGCTCAGTGGTTAAGGCGGTTAGTGTATGGTTGGAAGGCAGTGGGTGAGTGGTTGAACATGGTCCAGGATGGTTTAGTCAGTGGTTTGGTAGTGTGAACCATAATGAAGTGGGTTAAGACTACAGGCTGACAGTGAGGTATAGTTCCCTGGTCTCCATGCATGCACAAGGCAGCTCTGCTCTCATAATCACCTCACATAATGGATGATATGGGTCAGTGTGGAGGTGGGGTATTTTTCATGCTCATGTTCATCCAGCCAGCCTACTCTTCTACAGCAGCCTTACAGTACGTTAAACCCTCCTGCTCTAGCCTCTACTCCTGGCTGTAACCTAGGTTGGGCTGCTTTTCCTCAAAACGTCAGGGAAAGGTGTTACGAGAATTATGTTCTCAATGTTCATTAACTGAACTTCAATTAAACTACTCGGTCTGCTACCAAGAATTTGTAAGATTCTTGTTGAAATGAAACAGACAGAGGCCAGTCTACAACAGTCAGCAACGTTTATTTACGAGAGCTCTGCTTATCATTTCCTGTACATTGGTTTATATACCTCTCATTTCATCATAAATGTCCCTCCTCCTCTAAGACAATGACAATATAGTTCACAAGTCTTCTCCTACTCATACATTGCTTATCCCATCATGCCACCTGTTATACAATCTACAACAAGCCCAAGGTTTCTCCCCTCCCTGGGTGGGGAGACTTTCTTCCCTGTTATCAGTTTCACAGTGGTCACAGTTCCTTGCCTGCTAACAGTCCCTCTTTCTTATGGACAAACATTCTTCATCATTATACAGAGAGAGGGTAGAATTCTGTTAGATATAGTCCTATCATTACTTTAAATGTATACATCATTTAGTCATTATACATCAAATTCATAACAAAAGGTCATACTACTACGAGACTCTCTGTGAGGTGGGCTTCACTGAGAGATGCTTTACCTATCTATAGCTGGCCTACTGCTGGAGCATATGTGCAACTGTAGCTTGGCTCTCCTCAGAGGTGGAAAAACAGACTTTACCAACTGGTCACAATTTGAATGTATTAAGGGACATATTGGAGTGCCAACAAAGAAGCTCGTCAAAGGTAATGCATGTTTTATATTTTATTTCAGTGTTTTGTGTAGCGCCGGCTATGCTAATTCTTTTGTTTACATCTCGTTCAGGTGGTTCGGGGGGGTGCATGCTATCAGATAATAGCTTCTCATGCTTTCGCCGAAAAGCATTTTAAAAATCTGACATGTTGGCTGGATTCACAATGAGTGTAGCTTTAATTGAGTACCCTGCATGTGTGATTTAATGAACTTTTGAGTTTTATCGCGTACTATTTGAATTTGGCGCTGTCCCCAGGCTATTGGCCACAAGAGACGCTAGCGTCTCCATATCCCTAAGAGGTTATTAAGAGTGATGAGGAAACTTGAGAGTATGAGTGTGAGTGAGCTTGCACTACTGTAGTTGTCATAACTGTCTCCTTTCCGCTGAGCTCTCTAAATCAAAATAGAAGGCTTGGTGTATTGTAAGACCAGGCGACAATGAACCATATGGAGGTTTTATTTGTTTCTGGTAAGGTTTTACTACAGCAAATAAAAGTGAATGTATGGAAACCTCATGACAAAGGGAATTACACAAGTGTTTTCATGGAACCCTGATGGCTCAGGCCACTAAATGTGCCAATCAAATGGACAGTGATGCAGCCCTTTACCACACACAGTAACCATGCTCCTTTATGAACTAGCCCATGTATGGAAGTGGATTGGTTCACAAAGTAATGGCAGTTCTATTTCACAATTGCTTGTGAATATCTGACATATGTTTTTGTTTTTTAGATAGTTACAGGATCTAGCTAACAAGCTAAAAACGGAGGGAAAAACAGTCCAGAATCTGACTGAAGTGGTGGAAAGTGTAAGGTCTGTACATAAGTGTGGTTCTATTAGTTGCAGTAGCCTAAATCATAGAGCACCACAGCAGTCCCAGTCACTGCCACCCACCACTCACCACACTGTTCTGTAATGCACCTCTCAGTACCGATAGTGTAATACCTTTAAGTGCTTTAGTCAGTGTATTTACAGTAGTGTACGACCTGTGATCAATACATTATTTTTATTTGCTCCATCTCCACCTCTTCCTCCTCAAACTTTAATAGAGGCCAGTTAAATATGAATAACTGCTATCAGCTGGGCTTGTTTTACTGTTTCTGCCAGGGCTGCTAGAGTGACATCGCCCTGCGCCCCATAACTGCTGTGTTGGGCCAGCTCCAGAAAACACACACAAAAGCACACAGCTGGAAACACACACACACACACACAGCTGGAAACTGACACACACACACACACACATACACAAGTGGGCATGTATACACGCATGAGCAGAATATACTGTATACACATAGAGTGTTCTATACACATAGAGTGTTCTATACACATAGAGTGTTCTATACACATAGAGTGTTCTATACACATAGAGTGTTCTATACACATAGAGTGTTCTATACACATAGAGTGTTCTATACACATAGAGTGTTCTATACACATAGAGTGTTCTATACACATAGAGTGTTCTATACACATAGAGTGTTCTATACACATAGAGTGTTCTATACACATAGAGTGTTCTATACACATAGAGTGTTCTATACACATAGAGTGATCTATACACATAGAGTGTTCTATACACATAGAGTGTTCTATACACATAGAGTGTTCTATACACATAGAGTGTTCTATACACATAGAGTGTTCTATACACATAGAGTGTTCTATACACATAGAGTGTTCTATACACATAGAGTGTTCTATACACATAGAGTGTTCTATACACATAGAGTGTTCTATACACATAGAGTGTTCTATACACATAGAGTGTTCTATACACATAGAGTGTTCTATACACATAGAGTGTTCTATACACATAGAGTGTTCTATACACATAGAGTGTTCTATACACATAGAGTGTTCTATACACATAGAGTGTTCTATACACATAGAGTGTTCTATACACATAGAGTGTTCTATACACATAGAGTGTTCTATACACATAGAGTGTTCTATACACATAGAGTGTTCTATACACATAGAGTGTTCTATACACATAGAGTGTTCTATACACATAGAGTGTTCTAGTGTTCTATACACATAGAGTGTTCTATACACATAGAGTGTTCTATACACATAGAGTGTTCTATACACATAGAGTGTTCTATACACATAGAGTGTTCTATACACATAGAGTGTTCTATACACATAGAGTGTTCTATACACATAGAGTGTTCTATACACATAGAGTGTTCTATACACATAGTGTTCTATACACATAGAGTGTTCTATACACATAGAGTGTTCTATTCTATTCTGTAAATCTACAGGCTTAATTAAAGCTTCAGACATACTGTCATCACCCATTATGACCTCAGAAACCTATTTGTCTGTCAACATAAAGATGTCTTGATGCATTTCTTTAAGTTTTTACCTACACAAACAGTTCAGGACAGTGCAGCAGTCATCACACACATTCACAGCTGCAGGGGTTTAGGTCTGTGTACCTCTACCAGTCAGCCGGACAGCTTAGCAGTGCAGAAAGCAGCCGGTTCTGCCCCAAGGCAACGTTAATACAGGTCACTCCTCACTCTCTATTACCTTAATTATGACAGAAACTAGGCCAGAGGATTCACATTTATACAACACATGATGATGAAGTTAGTCAACTGTACTTTAACTCAAAACAGTCGCCTTCTTGTCTGAACTTGTGGCATTTTACCCCATCAGCAAAAACAATCTCACTAGTCTGAGATTGTGTGCTACTGTTGTCATGTTCGAACACTTGGATTTGAATGGTCCGTCTGAATTTTTTTTAAACTCTGACTGCTGTTGTGTGGTCTTATTTTTATTACCTTTTACTTTTTGCAAGACTGAATAGAAAATCCACATAGAGTGTTCTATTCTATTCTAATCTATTCTATTAAACTGATAAACCATATCATTTTAAAGGGCAACTCCACCACTTTGGGTTGTTATTATGAAGTATTTAGTGATGCCCTACACAGTTTTAGTCTCATTTTAAGATTTCATGTCTATTGACTGTTTAGTGATGAGCAAAACCGGATTTTGCTTTTCTGTGATGTTTTCAAGTAGGATCCCTGAGATGACATATACAATTAATTATTTTCAGCTATCTATATAACATGTCTGTAGTTTTCTGATCATATTGGAACACTGCTATGTGTGCTCTGGTTGTCTTCATCTAATAGATTCTCAAAAGCCTATAGCATGATATTTATAGTCAGCTTACTCTAATATTTTTCTGTTGTTAAAGGCTCAAACTCCATTGATTCCATTCTGCAAAACCACTTCCACAATCACTGTTGAAGTTGCAGCTTTGGCAGCCATTGCACCCTTGCCTACAGTGTTGTTGGATGGTTGCTTGGACAGTCATTAAGGCTGTATTTGGCTGTTATCTTTGATGTGGACAGTTTGTGTTAATACCTTACACAATCTCGCATATTTACCTCAAACGATTGAGTGAAATTACACACCATTTCAACCTCAGATTGGTCATTTTAATATTAAAGGTTACAGTCACAAGGTGACACTAAATCAATTGCTTTCAACAGATTATTATATTTGGTTTCGTACCATTGATTTGATCATATGTGCAGTGGTGGAAAAAGTAACCAATTGTTCTACTTGAGAAAAAAGTAAAGATACCTTAATAGAAAAGGATTCAAATAAAAGTGAAAGTCAAAAAAACTACTTGTATTAAAGTCAAAAAGTTTTTGGTTTTAAATATACTCAAAAGTATCGAAAGTACATGTAATTGCTAAAATATACTTAAGTATCAAAAGTAATAGTAAAAATATGAATAATTTCAGATTCCTTATATTAAACAAACCAGGAGGCACAATTTTCTTCTATTTTTAAATGTACGGATAGCCAGGGGCCACTCCAACAACCAGACATCATTTACAAACAAAGTATTTGTGTTTAGTGAGTCCACTTAGATCAGAGACAGTAGGGATGACCAGGGATGTTCTCTGTTTAGTGAGTCCACCAGATCAGAGGCAGTAGGGATGACCAGGGATGTTCTCTGTTTAGTGAGTCCACTTAGATCAGAGACAGTAGGGATGACCAGGGATGTTCTCTGTTTAGTGAGTCCACCAGATCAGAGGCAGTAGGGATGACCAGGGATGTTCTCTGTTTAGTGAGTCCACCAGATCAGAGGCAGTAGGGATGACCAGGGATGTTCTCTGTTTAGTGAGTCCACCAGATCAGAGGCAGTAGGGATGACCAGGGATGTTCTCTGTTTAGTGAGTCCACCAGATCAGAGGCAGTAGGGATGACCAGGGATGTTCTCTGTTTAGTGAGTCCACCAGATCAGAGGCAGTAGGGATGACCAGGGATGTTCTCTGTTTAGTGAGTCCACCAGATCAGAGGCAGTAGGGATGACCAGGGATGTTCTCTGTTTAGTGAGTCCACCAGATCAGAGGCAGTAGGGATGACCAGGGATGTTCTCTGTTTAGTGAGTCCACCAGATCAGAGGCAGTAGGGATGACCAGGGATGTTCTCTGTTTAGTGAGTCCACCAGATCAGAGGCAGTAGAGATGACCAGGGATGTTCTCTGTTTAGTGAGTCCACCAGATCAGAGGCAGTAGAGATGACCAGGGATGTTCTCTGTTTAGTGAGTCCATCAGATCAGAGGCAGTAGAGATGACCAGGGATGTTCTCTGTTTAGTGAGTCCACCAGATCAGAGGCAGTAGAGATGACCAGGGATGTTCTCTGTTTAGTGAGTCCATCAGATCCGAAGCAGTAGGGATGACCAGGATGTTCTCTGTTTAGTGAGTCCACCAGATCAGAGGCAGTAGATGACCAGGATGTTCTCTGTTTAGTGAGTCCACCAGATCAGAGGCAGTAGGGATGACCAGGGATGTTCTCTGTTTAGTGAGTCCACCAGATCAGAGGCAGTAGGGATGACCAGGGATGTTCTCTGTTTAGTGAGTCCACCAGATCAGAGGCAGTAGAGATGACCAGGGATGTTCTCTGTTTAGTGAGTCCACCAGATCAGAGGCAGTAGAGATGACCAGGGATGTTCTCTGTTTAGTGAGTCCACCAGATCAGAGGCAGTAGGGATGACCAGGGATGTTCTCTGTTTAGTGAGTCCACCAGATCAGAGGCAGTAGAGATGACCAGGGATGTTCTCTGTTTAGTGAATCCACCAGATCAGAGGCAGTAGGGATGACCAGGGATGTTCTCTGTTTAGTGAGTCCACCAGATCAGAGGCAGTAGGGATGACCAGGGATGTTCTCTGTTTAGTGAGTCCACCAGATCAGAGGCAGTAGGGATGACCAGGGATGTTCTCTGTTTAGTGAGTCCACCAGATCAGAGGCAGTAAAGATGACCAGGGATGTTCTCTGTTTAGTGAGTCCACCAGATCAGAGGCAGTAGAGATGACCAGGGATGTTCTCTGTTTAGTGAGTCCACCAGATCAGAGGCATTAGGGATGACCAGGGATGTTCTCTGTTTAGTGAGTCCACCAGATCAGAGGCAGTAGAGATGACCAGGGATGTTCTCTGTTTAGTGAGTCCACCAGATCAGAGGCAGTAGAGATGACCAGGGATGTTCTCTGTTTATTGAATCCACCAGATCAGAGGCAGTAGAGATGACCAGGGAAGTTCTCTGTTTAGTGAATCCACCAGATCAGAGGCAGTAGAGATGACCAGGGATGTTCTCTGTTTAGTGAGTCCACCAGATCAGAGGCAGTAGGGATGACCAGGGATGTTCTCTGTTTAGTGTGTCCACCAGATCAGAGGCAGTAGGGATGACCAGGGATGTTCTCTGTTTAGTGAGTCCACCAGATCAGAGGCAGTAGGGATGACCAGGGATGTTATCTGTTTAGTGAGTCCACCAGATCAGAGGCAGTAGGGATGACCAGGGATGTTCTCATGATAAGTGTGAATTAGACCATTTTCTGTTCTGCTAAGCATTCAAAATGTAGTGAAGTAAAAGTTGAAAAATAAATAAATAGTAAAGTACAGATAACCCCAAAAACACTGTTGGTATTACTTGCTGGGAGTGCTACTCTCTGTCCAGTGATCCTGCCTACCAAGGCCGGGTCTGAGGAGCTGTTTGGAATAGCAGCTAGCCTAGCTGCTAACTAGTTGCCTTTCAAGGTAGTGGAGTTTTCTTGAGGGCATAAACGCAGCCTGCGACACGGTTAGCCATTGTGGCTGGGACCGCAGATTGTCCCAGGCTTGTGGCTGTCTAGACCTCTGCTGTTTGCTGTTGTTGTTTTCATTCTTCCCTGTAACCTGCTTTGTCTGGAACTGCGAGGAGTAACAGTGTAACCTATGTTGTTACCATGACAAAGACCAAAGTCGGCAGGAGTACTGTTGAGGATAGTGGTGTCTCTCTATCACAGGTGAAGGATCTTATAAACAAACAAAAATAGTTCGACAAGCAGTTGTTACAACAAAAAGAAAATAGCTGCAAGTGTTTTGTCCAAATACTGGTGGAGTCAACTAATAAAAGAATGGACGACATGACAGCAGAGAACTGGAAGGAAAGGCGGCCAAAGGGGGTGTTGGCTTTGGGGATGACCAGTGAAATATACCTGCTGAAGCGTGTGCTACTGGTGGGTGTTGCTATGGTGAGCAGTGAGCTGAGATAAAGCGGAGCTTTACCTAGCAAAGACTTATAGATGACCTGGAGCCAGTGGGTTTGGCGACGAATATGTAGCGAGAACCAGCCAATGAGAGCATACAGGTCGCAGTGGTGGTTAGTATATGGGGCTTTGGTGACAATACCTGTAATGCTTAGAGAGGATCTTATGTCATATGTTATTGAAGTGTTGTGGTTGCAGGTGGTTGCAGCTTAGAGAAGATTGTATGTAAAGTGTTATTGAAGTGTTGTGGTTGCAGGTTCACTTGGCACATCTAAAGCCTTTTCTTTTGGGGTGTTGTTATAGGCCACCACATGCTTACAGTCAATATCTAAATAGTATGTGTGAAATGCGTGATATTGTATGTGATGTCAACAGAGAAGTCTGCTTTCTTGGGGAACTGAATATTAACTGGTTTTCATCAAGCTGTCTGCTCAAAAGGAAGCTTCTCACTGTAACCAGTACCTGTAATCTGGTTCAGGTTATTAATCAACCTACCAGTGTGTTTGGTCACATTGGTCACATTTTTACTAATATAGTAGAAATTTGTTCTAAAGCTGTATCCATACTCATTGGAAGCAGTGATCACAATATAGTGGCTTTATCCAGGAAAGCCAAAGTTCCAAAAGCTGGGGCTAAAATTGTGTATAAGAGATCATACAAAACTCTTATGTGGATGCTGTTAAAAATATTTGTTGGTCTGATGTGATTAATAAGGAGCATCCAGACGCTGCACTTGTTGAATTTATGAAATTGCTTCTTCCAATTACTGATAAACATGCACTTGTTAAGAAATGAACTGTTAAAGCGCCAGGATTGATTAGGAATTTAAAAACTGTATGGTTGACAGAGATGAGGCAAAAGGAGTGGCTAATAAGTCTGGCTTATAAGTCATTGATCTGACTTACTGCAAATTGAGAAATGATGTGATTAAACTCAATAAAAAGAAGAAGGAACTGAATTATGAAGCCAAGATCAATGATATAAAGACTGAGGGGAAAAAACGTTATATTAAGTTATAGGCAGAAAGGCAAATTCAACTCCACCTTTCATTGAATCAGATGGCTTATTCATCACAAAACCATTTGATGTTGCCAATTATATTAATGATTATTTAATTGGCAATGTGGACAAACTTAGGCAGGAAATGCCAACAACGAACAGTGAGCCATCGTACTTATGCATAAAAAAACAATAATAATGAAAGTAAAGCATTGCAAGTTTGAATTTTGTAAAGTCAGTGTGGGAGAGGTGGAGAATGTACTGTTATCGACCAATAATGCCAAACCTCCTGGCATTGACAACTTAGATGGAAAGCAACTGAGGATGGTAGCTGACACTAAAGCCACTCATATCTGTCATATCTTTAATTTGAGCCTAGAGGAAAGTATTTGTCCTCAGGCCTGGAGGGAAGCCAAAGTTATTCCACTACCAAAGAGTGGTAAAGCGGCCTTTACTGGTTCTAACAGCAGACCCATCAGCTTGCTGCCAGCTCTTAGCAAACTGTTGAAAAAATGGTGTTTGACCAAATACAATGCCACTTCTCTGTGAACAAATGAATAACAGACTGTCAGCATGCTTATAGAGAAGGGCACTCAACCCCACACACACATTCAAGGAAACATACAGATTGTACTGCACTGACACAAACTACTGAATATTGGTTGCAATAAATTAATGATAAGAAGATTAGCTGTACTGTTAGATTTCAGTGCAGCCTTTGATATTATTGACCATAACTTTTTGTTTTGAAAACTTATTTGTTATGGCTTTTCAACCTCTGCCATATCATGGATTCAGAGCTTTCTTTCTAATATAACTCAGAGGGTTTTCTTTAATGGAAGCTTCTCTAATGTCAAACATGTAAAGTGTGGTGTACCGCAGGGCAGCTGTCTAGCCCTTCTACTCTTTTCTATTTTTTACCAATGACCAGCCACTGGTGTAAAACAAAGCATGTGTGTCCATATATGCTGATAATTCTACCATGTACGCATCAGCAACCATAGCTAAGGAAGTCACTGAAACACATCTTTAAAACTAAGAGCATTGTATTTGGTACAAATCATTTCCTAAGTTCTAGACCTCAGCTGAAGCTGGTAATGAATGGTGTGGCTGTTGAACAAGTTGAGGAGACAACATTAATTGGTGTTACCTAAGATTGTAAACTGCCTTGGTCAAAACATATAGATTCAGTGGTTGTAAAGATTGGGAGAAGTCTGTATGTAGTAAAGAGATGCTGTGCTTTTTTGACACCACACTCCACAAAGCAAGTCCTGCAGGCTCTAGTTTTATCTTATCTTGATTATTGTACAGTCATATGGTCAAGTGCTGCAAAAACAAGCTGCAGCCCAGAACAGAGCGGCACGTCTTCCTCGTCATTGTAATCTGAGGGCTAATATTAATACTATGAACGCCAGTCTCTCTTGGCTAAAAGTTGAGGAAATAATAAGTGCGTCACTTCTTTTTATAAGAAACGTTAATGTGTTGGAAATTCCAAATAGTTTGCATAGTCAACTTACCCACAGCATCAACACACACACACTTAGCCCACCAGACATGGCACCAGGTGTCTTTTCACAGTCCCCAGGTCCAAAACAAATTCAAGGAGACGTACAGTATTATATAGAGCCGTGAGTGCATGGAACTCACTTCCATCTTATATAGCCCAAGTGAACAGCAAACCTGGATTCAAAACACAAATAAAGCAACACCTCACGGCACATCGCCTCTCCCCCATGTGACCTACTTGTTGTGTGTATGTACTGACATGTATGTGTAACTGATAGATGCACACACACACACTACATGTTCATGTTTTTAAATGTCTGGAAATTGTAAAGTCTTTTGTCTGTATTGTTGGTTATGTGTCGGACCCCAGTTAGCTGTATCATTGGTGTTGGCTAATGGGGATCCTAATAAATCACATCAAATAAAACGCTGGCCACCAACAAATACACGGATTTGAAAGTCAAGCGATACCTCAAATTAGAGCTAACCCCTGTCACTATTTAGAACTACCTGTGGAGAAAGTTTTTTTTTTTTGTATTGGCCATCTACAGTTGAAGTCAGAAGTTTACATACACCTTAGCCAAATACATTTAAACTCAGTTTTTCACAATTGCTGACATTTAATCCTAGTACAAATTCCCTGTCTTAGGTCAGTTGGGATCACCACTTTAGTTTAAGAATGTGAAATGTCAGAATAAGAGTAGAGAGAATGATTTATTTCAGCTTTCTATTCTTCCATCACATTCCCAGTGGGTCAGAAGTTTACATACACTCAATTAGTATTTGGTAGCATTGTCTTTAAATTGTTTAACTTGGGTCAAACGTTTTGGGTAGTCTTGCACAAGCTTCCCACAATCAGTTGGGTGAATTTTGTCCCATTCCTCCTGACAGAGCTGGTGTAACTGTCAGGTTTGTAGGCCTCCTTGCTCGCACACTCTTTTTCAGTTCTGCCCACAAATCTTCTATAGGATTGAGGTCAGGGT
Source organism: Oncorhynchus tshawytscha (assembly GCF_018296145.1). Lineage (NCBI taxonomy): Eukaryota > Metazoa > Chordata > Actinopteri > Salmoniformes > Salmonidae > Oncorhynchus > Oncorhynchus tshawytscha. The sequence goes on along the minus strand of NC_056447.1, from coordinate 32,709,654 downwards.
TTGTGATGGCCACTCCAATACCTTGACTTTGTTGTCCTTAAGCCATTTTGCCACAACTTTGGAAGTATGCTTGGGGTGGCAGGTAGCCTAGTGGTTAGAGCATTGGACTAGTAACAGGAAGGTTGCAAGATGAAAATACAGTGCCTTGCGAAAGTATTCGGCCCCCTTGAACTTTGCAACCTTTTGCCACATTTCAGGCTTCAAACATAAAGATATAAAACTGTATTTTTTTGTGAAGAATCAACAACAAGTGGGACACAATCATGAAGTGGAACGACATTTATTGGATATTTCAAACTTTTTTAACAAATCAAAAATTGAAATATTGGGGCGTGCAAAATTATTCAGCCCCTTTACTTTCAGTGCAGCAAACTCTCTCCAGAAGTTCAGTGAGGATCTCTGAATGATCCAATGTTGACCTAAATGACTAATGATGATAAATACAATCCACCTGTGTGTAATCAAGTCTCCGTATAAATGCACCTGCACTGTGATAGTCTCAGAGGTCTGTTAAAAGCGCAGAGAGCATCATGAAGAACAAGGAACACACCAGGCAGGTCCGAGATTCTGTTGTGAAGAAGTTTTTGGAGCAGTGGCTTCTTCCTTGCTGATCGTCCTTTCAGGTTATGTCAGTATAGGACTTGTTTTACTGTGGATATAAATACTTTTCCTCCAGCATCTTCTCAAGGTCCTTTGCTGTTGTTCTGGGATTGATTTGCACTTTTTGCACCAAAGTACGATCATCTCTAGGAGACAGAACGCGTCTCCTTCCTGAGTGGTATGACGGCTGCATGGTCCCATGGTGTTTATACTTGCATACTATTGTTTGTACAGATGAACGTGGTAACTTCAGGTGTTTGGAAATTGCTCCCAAGGATGAACCAGACTTGTGGAGGTCTACAATTTTTTTTCTGACGTCTTGGCTGATTTCTTTTGATTTTCCCATGATGTCAAGCAAAGATGCACTGAGTTTGAAGGTGGGGCTTGAAATACATCCACAGGTATACCTCCAAATGACTCAAATGATGTCAATTAGCCTATCAGAAGCTTCTAAAGCCATGGCATCATTTTATGGAACGTTCCAAGCTGTTTAAAAGCACAGTCAACTTAGTGTATGTTGACTTCTGACCCACTGGAAATTGTGATACAGTGGATTATAAGTTTGTAAAATCTGTAAACAACTGTTGGAAAAATGACTTGTGTCATGCACAAAGTAGATGTCCTAACCGACTTGCCAAAACTATAGTTTGTTGACAAGACATTTGTGGAGTGTTTGAAAACAAGTTTTAATGACTCCAACCTAAGTGTATGTAAACTTCTGACTTCAACTGTACCATAAACATTGTCCCACAAGGAGATGAGTTGATAAATGGCTACTACATGTTCTCATCTATCAACAGTATGTAGTATACTCAGTGGAAATATTAGCATGTAAATCTTGGTGGGGTAAACATTTTTTAAATGCATGCCAGCAAAGCCACTATCCAACACAACACTAAACAATACGTTAATTGTACTATAACAGTGACAAACGGTGCCCACAAACTGTTGGGGCCTATATAAAGCTGCCCCAACAGCAGAGCTTTCTTTTCAGCACCATGGAGTGAATCCTTACCAATGCTATACCTGGTTATCAGCAGAGCCTTGTCTGGCAGTTCATTTAGCTTAATTTACTGCCTTATTAAAAAACATAACTGACATGGTTGACTTGCTTAAACAAATGTGGTTTCTACTGACAATTGAGATGTACAAACTATGGCATAAGGAGACGACGAGCGGAAAAGAGGCAATCTGTCATTTTCTTATTAGACACTAATGAGCGAGCTGGGACGGATGTAGTCAATAGAACTATTTGTTCAGCACTTTTGAAATGCACCGCGATAGCAGATAGACCGTTATTACAGTATTCTCCCTGTACACCAAGTCAGAACCATAGGATAAATAAAGTTAGAATATAAGCAGACAATGAAAGCTCTTACAATATTCAATGATTTCATTTCTCTACAACAGGCTATAGGCTACATGCACACCATCAAGTCAGAACAGTATCCTAAGTTATGAGGGAGGAAAGGGACCAAATTACTAGGGTGATGTCACGCCCTGACCTTAGTTATCTTTGTTTTCTTTATTATTTTGGTTAGGTCAGGGTGTGACGAGGGTGGTATGTGCACCACGCACCAGGCCTCCGGTGCGCCTCCAAGGTCCAGTACGCCCTGTTCCTGCTCCTGCTCCTTGCACTCGCACTGAGGTGCGTGTCCCCAGCCAGGTACCACCAGTTCCGGCACCACGCACCAGGCCTACAGTGCGCCTCGGCAGTCCAGTACGCCCTGTTCCTCCTCCCCGCACTTGCCCTGAGGTGCTTGTCACCAGCCCGGTACCACCAGTGCCGGCACCACGCACCAGGCCTCCGGTGCGCCTCCAGGGTCCAGTACGCCCTGTTCCTGCTCCTCGCACTCGCCCTGATGTGCGTGTCCCCAGCCCGGTACCACCAGTGCCGGCACCACGCACCAGGCCTCCAGTGTGCCTCCAGGGTCCAGTATGCCCTGTTCCTGCTCCTCGCATTCGCCCTGAGGTGCGTGTCCCCAGCCCGGTACCACCTGTGCCGGCACCACGCTCCAGGCCTACAGCCTCGGCAGTCCAGAACGTCCAGCGACGGGCCACAGCCCGGGGTCTCCAGCGACGGGCCACAGCCCGGGGTCTCCAGCGACGGGCCACAGCCCGGGGTCTCCAGCGACGGGCCACAGCCCGGGGTCTCCAGCGACGGGCCACAGCCCGGGGTCTCCAGCGACGGGCCACAGCCCGGGGTCTCCAGCGACGGTGCCCAGTCCAGAAAATCCGGCAATGATCCACGCAGCGAGGGTCCCCATCCCGGGGCCTACGGCGAGGATCCGCTGTCCAGAGCCTCTGACGATGATCCACGGGTAAGTGCTACAAGAGCGGACTCAGGGTAAAGAAGGGGGGCGGCGTCCAGAACCAGAGCCTCCATCGAGGTTAGATGCCCACCCAGACCCTCCCATATAGGTTTCGGTTTGCGGCCGGGACTCCGCACCTTTGGGGAGGGGGGTACTGTCATGCCCTGACCTTAGTTATCTTTGTTTTCTTTATTATTTTGGATAGGTCAGGGTGTGACGAAGGTGGTATGTGTGTTTTCCCCATGTCTATGGTATTTTGTACGTCTATGGGGTTTTGATTTGTCTAGGTTAATGTAGGTCTATGGTGGCCTGAATTGGTTCTCAATCAGAGGCAGCTGTTTATCGTTGTCTCTGATTGGGGATCCTATTTAGGTTGCCATATTCCATTTTGGTTTTGTGGGTAATTGTCTATGTGTAGTTGCCTGTCAGCACTCGTGTCTTATAGCGTCACGTTCATTTTGTTAGTTTGTTTAGTGTTCTTATCACGCTGCGCCTTGGTCTCCTCATTATGACGAACGTGACAGGTGAGGCACATGGGCTACAAACAGCTGGGCTACAACACAACATACACTTAGTATTACTTTCTTGGCTACAGTATACAGACAGTGCATTCGGGAAAGTATTCAGACCCCTTGACTTTTTCCACATTTTGTTACATTACAGCCTTATTCTAAAATGGATGAATTAAATGTATTTCCTCATCAATCTACACGTAATGCCCCATAATGAAAAAGTGAAAACATGTTTTTAGAAATTCTTGCAAATGTATTCAGACCCTTTGCTATGAAACTCTAAATTGATCTCCGGTGCATCCTGTTTCCATTGATCATCCTTGAGATGTTTCTATAACTGGATTGGAGTCCACCTGTTGTAAATTAAATTGCTTGGAAAGGATTTGGAAAGGCACACATCTGTCTATTTAAATAAGGTCCCACAGTTGACAGTGCACATCAGAGCAAAAACCAAGCCATGAGGTCAAAGGAATTGTCCTTAGCGCTCAGAGACAGGATTGTGTCGAGGCACAGGTCTGGGGAAGGGTACCAAAACATGTCTGCAGCATTGAAGGTCCCCAAGAACATAGTGGCTTCCATCATTCTTAAATGGAACATTTGTAGATTGATGAGAAAATACATGTACATGTCCATTTAGAATAAGGCTGTAAGGCAACAAAATGTGGAAAAAGTCAAGGGATCTGAATACTGAAAGCACTGTATTCTAACAGCGTAATAACTGGTTATAAAGTGTTGGAATTGTCCTATAAAACCAGGCAACTTCCTCCATAATTCAAATCAAACCTGAGGCCGTCCCCAACTTTCATCACATATATTTTAAAGAAGGGAGAAAAAACAGTCAACATGAAATACAGCTGGGTATACACACTTAAATACACTTTAAAATCCCTAAGAGCATTTGGCTATTTCTGTTTTTTATCTATGGAAAAAGGAGACCCATTGCTCTTATGTAGGAGTGGATGTCAGCAGTTTTTCCTCTCTTCCTCTCTCCATTATATTCTGTCTCTCCCAGGTGAATTGGGTGAGTTAAGGAGTGAAGTACTGTACACACAGAGTAATACTTTATTTGCTGGATGAACATATTTGTTGACTCTGGGGTACTTAGAGGTAATTATATGCTCTTATCTCTCCCACTAACTACAGGTTTAATACAATCATCAAGGTCTTCACAGTCAAATACTCTGATAGTGGAGGCATCTTCTTTTGTGATGTTTTTTGTCTATTCAATAAATGATTTTGTAAAGTAACCGGCACACCGATGTGAGAAGTATAGGCGTTATTTACTCAACACTGGTTACATTCTTTGAGATTAAATGTTGAATTTATGGGAAGTTGTTCGGTTCTTTCACTTTCAGTCTCTGTTTTTAGAAGCAATCACAGAAAGTGATTTTACACTAAAATCAAAAGTGACAAAAACGTTTAAACTACCAATTTCTCTGCCTCCTCCATCCCCCTAAAATCAACTTGTTGCTTCAACTCCAACAGTAAACCCATCACTGCAAAATACACTTCCAAACTCCAACTCTCAACCTACAGTATACCTGTGAAAGAAACTTCAAACTTCCAAAAGGTTAAATGAATCTTTAGGTGAACAACAGTTCATGGGACTTTGTTGACTAGCCAGCGTGCTAGCGTGTTCCCATCCAGAGGTCAGTGTGGAGGCTAGCGTAGCGGCTAGCCGTGGCTCCTACTGTGCAGCGGAGAGGAGGGGAGCAGTTTGTCTAATCTGAGACTTCGGGGGGATTAAGCCATAATGTTATTGTCTGTTTGAGGGATTAATTTCTGTTAATCCAGACCTCCTCTTTTAGCACCACTACCAACTCTATATTTGACCCACTCTCCTCCTTCCCTCCTTTCCTTTCCTCTTTTTCTGTACGTCTCTCTCCTCCCTATAGCTTCAACATGGTTCTGTCTCTCTATCAACAGGTTTACAGCTAATGATCCGTATGAATTAATATTCAGCGAATAACATCTGATATATGGATGTTACGAAGGCCTAGTGAAGCAATGACGTGCTGTGGGTACATCATATAAATTATATAAACAATGAACATACTGCATTTAGTTGTAACGGCTTTCTTCGGGGGAAAGAGAGTCGGACCAAAATGCAGCGTGGTTAATACATGTTTAATAGACGAATAAACACGATTAATACAAAAAAACAATAAACGTACGTGAAAACCGAAACAGCCTAAACTGGTGCAATAACACAGAGACAGGAACAATCACCCACAAACACACAGTGAAACCCAGGCTACCTAAATATGGTTCCCAATCAGAGACAACGATAATCACTTGACTCTGATTGAGAACCGCCTCAGACAGCCATAGACTTTGCTAGACACCCCACAAAACCCCAAGACAAAAACGCACCACAAAAACCCATGTCACACCCTGGCCTGACCAAATAAATGAAGACAAACATAATATACTACGACCAAGGCGTGACATTAGTAATATGATAGTTTATGGAATCTAGTTTTTCATATTTCTCTGTTTTTCATAAAATGTTGACATGATTCTCATAATGTGTATTATATTTGTTTTTATTGTCCCTTTCAGTTAAAAAAATGCATTAGGCATTTGGATTGGTGATGTAAACAATATAAGAGGGAATCTATATACAGTGTGGCAATACTGGATGTAGAAAAGGAAACAGTATAATGCACAATTAATATTACATGGACAAGTAAAGAACACAAACTGTTACACCCTGATTTGTTCAACCTGTTTTGTGCTTGTCTCCATCCTCCACCAGGTGTCTCCCAGTTGTCCCCATTATTTCCTGTGTATTTATACCCGCATTTTCTGTTTGTTGTTGCCAGTTCGTCTTGTCCCACCAGTGTGTTTTTCCCCATTTTCGAGTTTCTATAGTTGCTGTAATTCTAGTCCCCCTGGTTTTGACCATTCTGCTTGCCCTGAGCCTGCCTGTTGTTCTGTACCTCACTGACACTGCCCTAGAATACGGACCTCTGCCTGCCCTTGACCTGTTGTTTCCCTGACCCTGAACCTGCCTGTCGTTCTGTACCTGGAATACTCACCTCTGCCTGCCCTTGACCTGTTGTTTCCCTGCCCCCTGTTTTGTAATACACATCTGTCTGCATCTGGGTCTTATCCTGAGACTAAAGATGTTTCTCTAAACCAACATTGTGTTCAACGTATTAATTTGTTCTCAACCAACCCAGCTGTGTTGATACAATTTTCATACCTTACACCAAAATATACGATTCAATACTTTATTTCCCATTTTCCTGGAAATAGATTTTGTGAGGCCTGTGGTACATAAAATACAATATATGCCCATTACAATACAGTGTGCATACACTCGTTACAGGATATAATCATAATAACATCATACAAGGCATTATGGGTTGCGACATTGATACCAGAAAACACAGCAGTTTCCAGAAAGCAGAGCAATAAATATGTATTAATGAATTGATACCCAGTGTGTTTCATGTTCTGAGATGAATCCTACCACGCTGAAACAGATGTACGTATAACTCACCAAGCACAGGAATACGCCTACTGTTGACAGGGAAATAAAACCTGTAAAAAAACACACATGTACATCTAACCAGGTTATTAAATAAACCCTGCTGATATATAGAGAGAGGGGAGACAGAACGAGAGAGAGAGAGAGAGAGAAAGTCACTAAATCCAGAACAATAAGCAGACTTATCTTTCCCCCGCCCCACACCCTCTCTCCGCTGAGGTGGCATCATTACCCCACTCCCTCCCTCTCTTCCTCACTCCTTCCCTCACTCCCTCCCTCATTCCCTTCCTCTCCTCTCTGCTATGCTCTGACATCGTTGGTGAACAGTTGGTATCATTAATGGGGAGGATTGCATGTTAATTGGCAACAATGAAAAGACAAATTATGAGTGACAGTGTTGGAGAGAGAGAAAGGAGGGAGGAAAGGAGGGGGGCTTTAGAGTATTGGCTGTGACAGGACTGTTATTCTGAAGGAAGGCCCAGCTGCTAGAGAAATGAGAGGCTGTGTGTGTGTAGGTGCATGCATGTGTGTGTGTGTGCTGTTTGTAACTAGTTATCAATATCATAGTTTTACAGATGCCCAAAACTTTTCAAAATCACACACCAAGCTACCATTGCCAATTACCTCAGAATATGGTGCAGTCCACAAAGTACTGTCAAATAGTCTCATTGATCAGAAAGTTGAGTGTTTGTGTGTGAGTGAGTAAATTGGTGTGTGTAAGAGATTAGTAGACCAGAGCCCCAAATGTCAGGTCCAGTAATAGTCCTGTCCCTCACCTGTCCCCCCCAGCGCTGTCCTGGGACCCCTCACTCCCTACAAGAATGAGGGGAGCACCCCCAGACACCCCTCTCACATTCACATTACTGTACGTCTGCCTTTGTACAAACTCCATCCACACCACTACTTATCTAATAATACCCATCCACTCCACTCCTGACATACTCACTATAGGACTGCTCTCTCTTTCTCTCTGCTGGCAACTTTAATAAGTGGATGCCTGGAGACAGGTTTTAACCAGAGGTGTCAGGCCAGGTGCCATCTGACAGCTGGGACTGATTAGCAGTTCGGTAGAGTGTTGGCACTGGTCTCCATGGCACTCCCCACAGCAACCAGGGAAGCATTGTTGTCGAGGGATCAGTGGCAGCTCTTAGTTTGTTGATGGGGAGAGCTTCATCAAGGATCTCCAGTCCCAAATAACAATAACTCAGGGGATAACAGAGTTGTACTCAGGGACTACTACTGCCAGGGAGACTAAACTCTACCTTAGTTTTTACTCTATATGCATACACAGAGACACATACTTTCTCTGTCCCCCCCTTCCTTCCTTCCCTCCCCTCTCTCTCTCTCTCTCTCTCTCTTTCTTTCTTTCTTTCTTTCTTTCTTTCTTTCTCTCTCTCTCTTTCTCTCTCTTTCTTCCTCTTTTCTTTAACACAAAAACAAATTGAACCCCCCTCATGCTCTTCTGTTTCTCTCTCGTACACCCACACTCAGTCATGGGGACAACAGCCCATGCAGTTCATTATAGAGTCTGTATGTTCAGTGTCATTGTCTTTGCGCCAGTCATCTCCCCAGTGTGTGTGTGCCCTGAACTGGGTAATGTGCTGTCAGAAATAACAACACAGCGTGTGTGTGTGTGTGTGTGTGTGTGTGTGTGTGTGTGTGTGTGTGTGTGTGTGTGTGTGTGTGTGTGTGTGTAGCTCCTCCTGTGGTTGTGCTGGGCTGAGGAAGTGGATGAGTGGAAACACACCTCAGAAATGTTGGATTGGAGTCGCTCTGCTGTGGCCCAAACACTCACTCAGACTAATGACAGTCTGTATACTGCTGGCCTGCTACAACTAGCGCTTCATAAAGATACCACTCTAGAGGGTCTACTTACACTATCCCACTATCCATGGTGTGAATGTCAATATTCTTATTATCCTCTACTAACATCTCTAAGAAAAGGAGAGACAGACAGACAGAGAGAGAGAGACAGACAGAGAGAGACAGAGACAGACAGAGAGAGAGAGAGACAGACAGAGAGAGACAGAGAGAGAGAGACAGAGACAGACAGACAGAGAGAGAGACATAGAGAGAGAGAGAGAGAGAGAGAGACAGACAGACAGACAGACAGACAGACAGACAGACAGACAGACAGACAGACAGACAGAGACAGACAGACAGAGAGAGAGAGAGAGAGAGAGAGAGACAGACAGACAGACAGACAGACAGACAGACAGACAGACAGACAGACAGACAGACAGACAGACAGACAGACAGAGACCAGGCAGACAGACAGATGATCAGCAGGATAGAGTATCTGTATCTACTGCTGCTCTGTTACAGAGAGAGGGAGACAGAGACAGAGACACAGACAGAGAGACAGAGAGACAGAGAGACAGACAGACAGACAGACAGACAGACAGACAGACAGACAGACAGACAGACAGACAGACAGACAGACAGACAGACAGACAGACAGACAGACAGACAGACAGACAGACAGACAGACAGACGATCAGCAGGATAGAGGATCTGTATCTACCACTGCTCTGTTACACACATGATGTCCTTCACAGGGTGACATTTTCAGAAGTTTCTGACCGCTGTTAAATGTATCTTCTAAACATCAGTAATGGATCCTCATTAAAGGATTTAAAGTGTACTCATTCCAATGAGTCCTTATTCCTCATAGGAGTCCTGTATTGTTACTTTTCGTTACTACCTAGCTGTCAGGAGTGGGTAATTTGCCTGCCTGGTGCCTTCCTTGAATGTGGTAGCCATTTCTTAGGCTCCCTCCCTGGAATCTAGCCCTGATTCCCTGTTATCAGTGGTTACCATGATATGCACAGAAAGTGCCACATTTTCAAGATTTAATGTTATGTGCACCAGTACAGTGAAATTGCTTTCTTACTAGCTCCAAACCCAACAATCCAGTAATAAATATCAATGCAACATAAGGTAGAACAAAAACACACAACAAATAAAAATAGAAAGTAAGAAGCTACCATCAGTACCATCCAACGTTGAAACCACAGACATTCAAAATAGACGTCAACACGTCACCAGTTGAGGTCATAGAGTTACCAAAAGCATCTGTGGTGCCTGAGAGTACCCTGCATTGGTTTTGGGTGTGAATGAATGCATACATCTGCGAAGATCAGCACTTGTTGGCATGTTTTAACTTGTTTGCTGCAGTCATCCTAGTAACCAACTAATGTTGGAGCAATCGAAGGAACCATAACTCATTTAATAAGCTAATCACAGTTTCACTGCACTAAGGCTTGCATGGCTTAATCTTTGAGAGAAGACTGGCAGGATCACTCAGGTAGATCCCCACTACATTGAGGTGTACCTGGCCACACAGCAAGGCGCAAGGATACAGCCCTCTACTGATGGAGGAGACCCAAGTGCACCTGTGCACACCCATTGGGAGGCCCCAACCTACCAACAGATGAAGCCGAGGCATTGCTTGAGAGGTGTTCTGCTGGACAGTATTTGGAGTTTCCTGGAGAAAAACACAAGGTGTCTTTGATGCTGGCGGTTAATAGGGGCACTCAGAGGTTGCTGGAGCAATGGTCAACTGCAGGGTGGGAGAAAATAAATAAAGGTAAAACAAAATAAATAAATAAAATCAAGAAAAATGCTATGTCTGGCACAAACCCAACACCTCCCATCACCCTGAGAACATCATCCCCACAGTGAAGCATGGTTTATTTTATTTTTTTGTACTTTTCTGTTATTTTACCAGGTAAGTTGACTGAGAACACGTTCTCAAATACAGCAACGACCTGGGGAATAGTTACAAGGGGGAGGAAGGGGATGAAAGAGCCAATTGGTGGTGGCAGCATCCCAGGGACTGGGAAACTGGTCATAATTGAAGGAACGATGGATGGCGCTAAATACAGGGAAATTCTTGAGGGAAACCTGTTTCAATCTTTCAGAGATTTGAGACTGGGACGCAGGTTCACCTTCCAGCAGGACAATGACCCTAAGCATCCTGCTAAAGTAACACTCAAGTGGTTTTTGGGGAAACATTTACATGTCTTGGAATGGCCTAGTCAAAGCCCAGACCTCAATCCAATTGAGAATCTGTGGTATGACTTAAATAATGCTGTACACCCAAGAGGAATCCATCCAACTTGAAGGAGCTGGAGTAGTTTTGCCTTGAAGAATGGGCAAAAATCCCAGTGGCTAGATGTGCCAAGCTTATACCCGAAGAGACTTGTAGCTGTAATTGCTGCAAAAGGTGGGTCTACAAAGTATTTATGCACACTCACGTTTTCTGTTTTTTTTGTGTTATTTCTTGTCTGTTTCACAATAAAAAAATAATTTGCATCTTCAAAGTGGTAGTCATGTTGTGTAAATCAAATTAAACAAACCCCCAGAAAATTCCTTTTTATTCCAGGTTGTAAGGCAACAAAATAGGAAAAATGCCAAGGGTGGTGAATATTTTCGCAAGCTACTGTATCTGTCCCCACCCTGCAAGCTACTGTATTTGTTGAAAAATAAGTCTTAAAGGGTCATTATAGAAGTTTATTAATGGGTTATGTGTTCTGTACTGACAGCGATTTCCTCTAGTGTGACACAATATTGATGTCACACCAAGGGGGAAAAGCTGTCACACTTAAGGGCTTTTACGGTGACCATATTACCACTGTACCGGCGGTAATATGTAAAATTCCACTTGACCATTTAGTCACGGTAATTAGGCTTCTCTAAGCTCTGATGCTGCTGATGGTCATTTAGTAGGCTACCAAACTTGCTAACTGTCTGGTACTCAGCACTCTATTGTCCTTCTAATCACTCTGACATCAATGCAAATGAATCGAAAATCTAATCAAACACTTCATGACAGCCCATGAGCTCATGTTGATCCCATCAGCCTTCTATAGGCTAGGCCAACTGTATTTATTATCAACTTTCCTATTATTAAGTAAGTTGCTTCTCTTTACAACAGGAGTATAGTCTACCTGGCTGGCATGAAAATTGACCATGGGAAAAGCGTCCTCCATTCACTATTTAAGTGGATAGATTTTTAAAAAATTGCCATGCCCCTGTTTCGAGACAGGTGCATGATAATTGTCCATTCTAAATCAAAACTAATTTCACACCTATATTATTTAGTATATGTAAAGACAACATTAAATTAAGAATAGTCTGATGGGTGACAATATTAGCCGATCACTTGTGAATGATGTTTTGTCACTTGTGAATGATGCCCAGCATGTGCAGTAAGGCAAGAAACAGCTCATGACTTTTTCAAATCATGTTTGCACACCTCATGTAGCCCATAGGCCGATATGTTTTGATAAGGTTTGTATCACAACTAAATTGGCCAAGAATAATCTGCTTTATAACCGGTGTAGAGCCTAACTGGCATACATAGGCTGCGTGTTAGATTCAAATTTGGGGAAGATCATATTCACCAAAAAAATGCACCTTTATAATAAAGTATTACATGCCTAATCGCATTTGCTGTCACTTTTGAGAACAGCATTGTGGTACATTCGCGCTTAGTGAGGTGCGTACTGGCGGCAGAGAAGTCAGGCGCAGGAGAGCGGAAACTGATTTACAACGATTGTTGTTTAATATCCATAAACCACCGTCAACAGAACAATACAATAAATGGGTCAAACAAAACCCGGTAAATACCAGCATACCGTGAATAAGCACTACAAGAAACAATTACCAACAAGGACATGAGGGGGAACAGAGGGTTAAATACACAACATGTAATTGATGGAATTGGAACCAGGTGTGATGGAAGACAAGACAAAACCAATGGAAAATGAAAAGTGGATCAGCGATGGCTAGAAGGTCGGTGACTTTGACCACCGAACGCCGCCCGAACAAGGAGAGGGACCAACTATGGCGGATGTCGTGACAGCCGTGTGCGCATTGCTATTCTTGTAATGTGAAAAAAAAGCCTAATAGTTTATCATTTTAAGCTAAATGTTCTGATCTGTTGCATCAGCCTCATTGCTTTAAAAAAAAAAATTGGTGCGAGTGGTTGTAATAATTTGGGATCTATCGCATCCCACAACTGTCCCAGAGTATGTTTGGAATATGTATTTATTGTGGACCTTATTGTTATCAGTAAGCCTTCCGTTTGATTTCACCACAAAAAATAAACAATAGCTTTTTATACTTAAATTATGAAAAAATTACTAATATTTTCTATTATTCACTCAAAAGATGTCACACCAAACGACTAAGAAATGTACCCCTTTTATGGCAATGGTAGAAAAGTGTAATATTTGTACACCTATTTCTAAAAAAGATGACAATCTGTTCAGACCATGTGCTCCAGCAATTTCTTCTGTACTTCCTCATTGCAAGAGAACTCTGTCCCGCACAATGGTGCCCAAATGCTGGTTCGTTGTTTATTCACAGAATTGTGTCACACCATGTAGAAATTGATTTTGGGGACAAAATGTTTGGAAACATCATGAATGGACTTGGGGACTACTGTTTCTTGAAATACACTTTTGTGTCATAAGTACAAGAGTAGGTGAAGGGAATTTGACACCTTTTTCCTTTAATTAACGTCAGTTCAAAGTTCCACAACCTTACCTGAGACAGTCACACCATTGGACGAATAACATATTTGGTTCAAAATTGTAAGAAAACAAATAATACACAGCATGGATTTACTTTTATGATCCAAGTAAAAAAACAACGCTTTTAGTAATATGTCACAATGTTAACACATTTAAATGAAGTCGTCACTATAAAACCTAAGATTTCAGGGACAGCATAATGAATTGATTGCCTTTTATACCATTCAATAAAAGCAATTCATAAAATGCCCACTTACATTTTAAATGTACAAAATGGTGAGCACAAGCACAGGATATGATGAACAACAAGGCAAATATCAAATGTGTTTGCAGTTATGGACAAAAAAAAGGGTGTCACCTCAACTACCAGTGTATTCATGATACTCTTAGAGAAAAATAAGAGTTTTATGCCCTTCAGGAGAAACTTGCAGTAAATGCTGCAGTAAGCAGAAATGGTGTTGGTTGGTTATGAGTATTGTCTTGGCAGTAGAGAACAGGGAAATACTAGAGGGGACTAAGAGCTAATTACAACTAAGATCAAAGGATCCCTCCTAGAGTTGTTCCTAGACACATCCGGGAAAACCACAAACACTGCACTTCTTTTCTGCCACCTCAGACATTTAAATCCCCCCAAAAAGACAAATACGGTCAACTTTCTTTGAGTACATATTGTTAACTAATTATTTCAACACAGTTATTTAACATTAGACTACTGGGATAAAACACTACATGTAATTTCAGGTTGTTTTCAGCGTAATAATCAACTGGATTTTTAGAACCAAGGCATTTACAGTTTAGAGCAGATGAGTGTAACCTTCAGCGCATATCACAGAGTTCTGTCTTAATCCATTGAGGGGCAATTAAGAATGAAGTCGTTGGCTACATTAACAATTCAATTAATTACCAGGCGATGTGTGTGTACTTACACCTGTAATCTACACTGTCACTCTCAATAAGCCCTCAGACACACACACACACACACACACACACACACACACACACACACACACACACACACACACACACACACACACACACACGCACACACACACGCACACACGCACACACACACACACACAGTACACTTCTGAAACACATTCAGTGCCAAGCTGTGTCACAGTGACTGGGCTGAAACTTCTAAAACAACACAGGTGGGTATTGGGCAGCCGTTGATGTTCAGCACAGCAGAACTCATCTCTCCTAATACAAATCCCCAACACTAGTTTGTGAAGACATTCTGATGGCAGAGGACCAACCATTGGTTAATTCCTGGTTATATCCTTGTATTAAATAAACATGTTGTTTATGTAGTTGTCTTTTAATGTTATGCATTTTGTCATTTTATGTAGTTATGTCCTTCAACTGTAATTGTCTATTAAGGTTATGCATTGTGTTTTGTGTGGACCCCTGGAAGAGTAGCTGCAGCTTAGGCTGTAGCTAATGGGGATCATAATAAAATACTAAAAATACTAAATATCCGTGCCACGAAAATGACAGAAAATATCCCAGAGACTGAATCAAATTACTGCTAAATAAATACCATGTAGGTTTGGGAATAAAAATGATAGATTTTGACAGGACAGCATAGAAGCTCAAGTCCCAGTGGCCAAAGCACACGACAGAAAAATGACAGACAAATCCTCTGTGGTTTCTCAGCCCGGCCTCAGAGCCATAAGAAACACACTTTACGTATTTCTGAGCACCTCCAATACTTATGATAGCTGCTATTGGTCTATTTATTTTAGACAGGAACAAAAGATGGAAGGTTGGTTGGGGAGGAAGGGTGGGCGTTTTCCGTGACCGTCTAGCAAACCAAAGGTTGCGCGTTTGAGTCGTGTCGGGGACAACTGGAGCATTTTAGCTAACTCTTCCCCTAACCTTTATTCTTAATGTAACCCAACTCACTACGTCAATGAACCTAACCGTTGTTGTTAGTTCACCTAACCACCCATGTAAATTGTCCTCGTAATTCTCCTTTGTTGTTACAACGCAACAAGCAACCTGGTCTCAGAGAAAGATGTATAATACTATATGTCCTCCAATATGCCTCCAATATGTCCTCCAAGTATGATACTACAGTATACATCCTCTAATTCGTATGACATTGAACAACCGCTATTCCTTTCACAATGTAACATAAAATAACATATCATACTAAATGGATTGTCACAGATTTACTTACAGAATAATACGAATTGCCCTAAAACCACGTTGGCTTCCCTTACACTATCTCTTGCACAGAACAATAAGCATCTTAAGACACCAGGAATATTCCCATTTGGTTATGACAACATTTGACACAAATGTTGAAGGTCCATTGGTGTTAAAGTAAATAAACAAGCTACTGGCGATTCAGCACCACCAAAGCAGACAGCGATGCATCAGAATTTCACCGTTCAGCACCACATGATGGTGAACAGCGACCGTATCAGGCTGCCACTCTGCAGGGGAAATAACTGGGAGGTAGATCTAAACAGGAAGCAATGTGCCTAGAAGAAGAAGGGGAATGCTTTACTAGCCTGTTTCATACATATTAACTTTTCAAATGAAACTTAATAATGGTAAATAATAGGGAATAAATTGCAACTGGCTGAAAATAGACATCTGGATCCAGGCCTATGGAGTATACATAGCACATACTGCATTGTGGGACAGGTGTCAGTAGAATGTTTGTCCTGTTGGAGGTCAGACCTGCCCTCTGACAAATAGGATATAACATTACTAGCCAGTTCACCAAGGGCTGTAAGTGATTGAGCCATGCTGGGATATGACACTGCATTGACTGAGAACCAGACAGGTCGCGGCACCCCTTCTTTCCTCATCTTAATCA
>NC_056447.1:32685862-32688362 GCF_018296145.1 Oncorhynchus tshawytscha | reverse complement strand
ATCACATTCCTAGTGGGTCAGAAGTTTACATACACTCAATTAGTATTTGGTAGCATTGCCTTTAAATTGTTTAACTTGGGTCCACAAGCTTCCCACAATCAGTTGGATGAATTTTGTCCCATTCCTCCTGACAGAGCTGGTGCAACTGAGTCAGGTTTGTAGGCCTCCTTGCTCGCACACGCTTTTTCAGTTCTGCCCACAAATGTTCTATAGGATTGAGGTCAGGGCTTTGTGATGGCCACTCCAATATCTTGACATTGTTGTCCTTAAGCCATTTTGCCACAACTTTGGAAGTATGCTTGGGGTCATTGTCCATTTGGTAGAACCATTTGCGACCAATCTTTAACCTGACTGATGTCTTGAGATGTTGCTTCAATATATCCACATAATTTTCCTACCTCATGAAACCATCTATTTTGTGAAGTGCACCAGTCCCTCGTGCAGCAAAGCACCCCCACAACATGATGCTGCCACCCCGTGCTTCACGGTTGGGATGTTGTTCTTCGGCTTGCAAGCCTCACCCTTTTTCCTCCAAACATAACAATGGTCATTGTGGCCAAATAGTTATATTTTTGTTTCATCAGACCAGAGAACATTTCTCCAAAAAGTACGATCTTTGTCCCCATGTGCAGTTGCAAACTGTAGTCTGGCCTTTTTATGGCAGTTTTGGAGCAGTGGCTTCTTCCTTGCTGAGCGGCCTTTCAGGTTATGTTGATATAGGACTTGTTTTACTGTGGATATAGATACTTTTGTACCTGTTTCTTCCAGCATCTTCACAAGGTCCTTTGCTGTTGTTCTGGGATTGATTTGCACTTTTCGCACCAAAGTACATTAATCTCTAGGAGACAGGATACGTCTCCTTTCTGAGCGGTTTGACAGCTGCGTGGTCCCATGGTGTTTATACTTGTGTACTATTGTTTGTACAGATGAACGTGGTACCTTCAGGCATTTGGAAATTGCTCCCAAGGATGAACCAGACTTGTGGAGGTCTACAATTTTCCCATAATGTCAAGCAAAGAGACACTGAGTTTGAAGGTAGGCCTTGAAATACATCCACAGGTACACCTCCAATTGACTCAAATGATGTCAGTTAGCCTATCAGAAGCTTCTAAAGCCATGACATAATTTTGTTGAATTTTCCAAGCTCTTTAAAGGCACAGTCAATTTAGTGTATGTAAACTTCTGACCCACTGGAATTGTGATACAGTGAATTATAAGTGAGATAATCTGTCCGTAAACAAGTGTTGGGGAAATGACTTGTGTCATGCACAAAGTAGATGTCCTAACCAACTTGCCAAAACGATAGTTTGTTAACAAGAAATTTGTGGATTGGTTGAAAATCGAGTTTTAATGACTCCAACCTAAGTGTATGTAAACCTCCGACTTCAACTGTATGTGGCTGTCGACTGGGTTTCAAACCGCTGGGTTTCAAGTTGTTTATATTACTTCAGGGAATTTTTCAAACATTTGATTACTTTACTAATCTTTGCAATTTTTGCTAGTGTTACGGGCTAGCTGATAGCTTACAATTTTTGTATTTCTGGTTGGGAGGGTGAAATCAGGATGATGGTGACCTCTTAGGGCTAGGGGGCAGTATTTGTAAGTTCGGATTACTGACTTGCCCAAAGTAAACTGCCTGTTACTCAGGCCCAGAAGCTAGGATATGCATATAATTGGTAGCATTGGATAGATAACACTCTAAAAGGTTTAAGGCTTGTTTCAGAAAAATGAACAAGTAGTTATAGTTTTTCAAGGTGTCCCTCATTAGGACTCTAGTCTTGTGGCGCTCGTGAATGAGGTGCGCACTTAGTATTTTATCTCCGGTATTGAACATACTACATTCCGTCTTATATTTTATCATTTATTTACATATTGGAGTACCTGAGGATTGATTAGAAACATTGTTTGACTTGTTTGTACGAAGTCTAACAGTAACTTTTGGGATTCCTTTGTCTGCATGTTGAACGAGTGGAACGGGTGGATTGCTGAATCAAACTCGCCAACTAAACAGACTTTTTTGGAATATAAAGAAGGACTTTATCGAACATAACGACCATTTGTTGTGTAGCTGGGACCCTTTGGATTGTAAAGAGAGGAAGATCTTCAAAGGTAAGTGATTTATTTTATCGCTATTTCTGATTTTTGTGACGCCTCTGCTGGTTTGAAAAATGTTTTTAATGCTAGTGTATGCGCTGTCCTCAGACAATCAAATGCTATGCTTTTGCCGTAAAGCCTATTGTAAATCGAACAAAGAGGTTCAATTGCCAAGATTCTAAGCTAAAGAATGATGTATGACACCTGTATTTTCATGAATGTTTAATAGTACTATTTCTGTATTTTGAATTTCCCGCTCTGCAATTTCAAAGGATTTTGTCGTAGTGGAACGCTAGCAGGAAACCTAGCCCAACCAAATATCCTTATTCCTATTTCCTATTTGAGGGTTGATAGTCATCGTCTGGTAAAGGTTTCCACTTCTTATTATTTAAAGATTTTTTACTTT